>NW_027459186.1:0-100880 GCF_050624435.1 Tenrec ecaudatus | reverse complement strand
GGACAGAGGCTGTACACTGGTACATATGAGGGTTGGAGGTACAGGGAATCCAGGGTGGATGATACCTTCAGGACCAAGGGTGTGAGGGACGATGCTGGGAGAGTGGAGGGTGAGTGGGTTGGAAAGGGGGAACTGATTACAAGGATCCACATGTGACCTCTTCCCTGGGAGAGGGACAGCAGAGAAGGGGGGAAGGGAGACCCCGAATAGGGCAATATATGACAAAATAACGAGGTATGAATTACCAAGGGCATATGAGGGAGGGGGGAAAGGGGAGGGAGGGGCGGGGGGGAAAAGAGGACCTGATGCAATGGGCTTAAGTGGAGAGCAAATGCCTTGAGAATGATTGGGGCAGGGAATGTATGGATGTGCTTTATACAATTGATGTACGTATATGTATGGATTGTGGTAAGAGTTGTTGGAGTCCCTAATAAAATGTAAAAGAAGAAAAGAGAAAAAAATGATTAGGGCAAAGACTGTATAGATGTGCTTTATACAATTGATGTATGTATATGTATGAACTGTGTAAAGAATTGTATCAGCCCCAATAAATTGTTAAAAAAAAATCATTTTATTGGGAGCTCATAGAATCCTTATGACAATCCATACATACATCCATTATGCCAAGCATATATGTACATTTGTTGCCATCATTCTCAAAACATTTGCCTTATACTTGAACCCTTAATATCAGCTGCTCATTTTCCCCCTCCTTCCCTACTCCCCCCTCCCTCATAAAACCTTCATAATTCATAAATTATTATTATGTCACATGTTACACTGTCTGACGTCTCCACCTACCCTCTTTTCTGCTGTCAATCCCCCAATGAGGAGGCTTTATGTAGATTCTTGTAATCTGTTCCCCTTTCTACCCCACATTTCCTCCGCACTCCAGGCATCGCCATTCTCACCACTGGTCCTGAAGGAGTCATCTGTCCTGGATTACCTGTGTTTCCAGTTGCTATCTGTACCAATGCATATCCTCTGGTCTAGCCAGAATTTTAAGGTAGAATTGGAATCATGATAGTGGGGGGAGGAAGCATTTAAGAACTAGAGGAAAGTTATATGTTTCATCATTGCTACCCTGCACCCTGACTGGCACATCTCGTCCCCAAAATCCATCATCAAGGGAGTTCCCAGTTGCCTACCGATGGGCTTTGAGTCTCCCACAGATTTTCTTAATTCCAGCAAATGTTAACTTGAGAAAATATTATCCACGAATCAATCTTAAAAATTTTTAAACTGAGCATTGGTATGCATCGACCCAAAACTTTCTTTGAACATGTCAATACTATTGATACAACTAAAATATTTTATCTCTAATTTGGAAAATCTTGTTTTACTGTGGAAACTGTACAGATGAAAATGTGTGTTTTATTGAAAAAGTGCAATTCGCTGGATTTTTAGGGGAAAACCCCACAATATTTACACATTACTTATTTATTTTATACGTTATAGTTAAATATACTCATTTTCCTAGCGAAATATATCAGATTGCCTCTAGACACTGTCAACCAGGTGTTTTTTTTGCCAATAACTGTGAATACAAGATAACTCACCATCCGTTGTGAATTCACTGCATTAAAATATCCTCAAATGAGAAACAGACTAAAAAGATATAATTAAGCCAATACAAATTTATAATTAGTCAATTGGTTTTCTTTTTATTTGTTAATCATTTTATTAGGGGCTAATACAACTCTTATCACAATCCATACATATATCCATTGTATAAAGCGCATTTTTACATTCCTTGCCCTCATCCTCAAAACATTTGCTCTCCACTTAAGCCCCTGGCATAAGCTCCTCATTTTTTCCCCTTCCCTACCCACTCTCCCTCTCAGTCAAGAACCCTTGATAATTTATAAATTTTTGTCATATCTTATACTGTTTGACATCTCCCTTCACCCACTTTTTTTTGTTGTCCATCCCCCAGGGAGGAAGTTATATGTAGATCCCTGTAATCTGTTCTCCCTTTCCACGCCACCTTCCCAGTATTGCCATGCTCACCACTGGTCCTGAGGGGATCATGCATCCTGGATTCCCTGTGTTTCTAGTTCCTATGTGTACCAAAGTACATCCTCTGGTCTAGCCAGATTTGTAAGGTAGACTTGGGATCATGAGAGTGGGGGAGTGGGGGAGGGGGGTGGGGGGAGAAGCATTTAGGAACTAGACAGGAAAGTTGTGTTTCATGGTTGCTACACTGCACCCTCATTGGCTCATCTCCTCCCTGAGACCCTTCCATAAGTGGATGCCAAGTTGCCTACATATGGGCTTAAGGTCCCCACTCCTCACCCCCCTCATTCACAATTACACAGTGTTTTGTTCTTTGATACCTAATATCTCATCCCTTTGACAACTCGTGATCACACAAGCTGGTGTGTTTCTTCCATGTGGGCTTTGTTGTTTCTGAAATAGGTGGCTGCTTGTTTACCTTCAAGCCTTTAAGACACCAGATGCTATATCTTTCGATAGCTGGGTATCATCAGCTTTCTTCACCACATTTGCTTATGCATCCAATTGTCTTAAGCGACTCTATCGGGGAGAGGAGAATGCAATGATATGAGTTTTTGTTCTCTGATGCCTGATAACTGATTCTTTTGGCACCTTGTGATCACAAAAGCTGGTGTGCTTCTTCCATTTAGGCTTTGTTGCTTCTGAGCTAGATGCCCACTTGCTTTCCTTCAAGTTCCTAAGACCCAAGACTGTCAATTAGTTTTCAATAGTTATTATGTTCTGCCACAATGGTATAATGCCCTCTGAGTACTCATAAATAAAAAATGTGAAGTTTTAAGCAGTTCAAATCTGAAGTGTGAGAAAACATATTTAAAACATAAAGGATAATCAAGGTTGATCACTGAAGAATGAAGTTTGCCAAAGAGGTAATTTACTAATGAACACACCTAATCTGATAATAGAGATTAACAGAAAAAGGGTCAGCAAATATTACATTTTCTAATGGAGCAAATATAGAGAACACAGTGGTAGGCTGTGGGATTTAGTTGTGCTCTGATTTGATGTTAAATATTATCCATTGTCTCTTATTTTCCTTTAGGCTCCCCATTCTCTTTAGGATGTTATTGCCTGCTACCATTTAAATGAATGCTTGCGCGTGGATGCGCGCGCGCGCGCGTGTGTGTGTGTGTGTGTGTGTGAGTGTGTGAACAAAGATGTTCTCGGGGCTCCCAAGCATTAGCCAAGAATGCCTCACTACAGCAATGTAAACCAATCTACCTAGGGTCTAATCTGCCTTCAGCTGTTGATTTACTAATCATGCTGAAGTAATTACAGGTGATTGTGATTTAACTTGTCTCTACCTTCCCGGCTTTATTCCCCAGGTCACTCGCAGGACCCAGGTGAGGCAGATAATTCAAGGTGCTGAGATTGGGGTGGATCTGGATCTCAGATCAGGGTATGCTGTGTGGAAAGACAGCGGATCATCCGTGCTTGGATGTTTTGTGTGTCCTAAAGGTAAGAGACCCTGGAACCTGGGGAGGGGGCCCTATCTTAAGACAGGTACTCTCAGCCGGTAGACATGTAAGACAGGCTCAGGAAGGAATATTCTGGTTTGCCTGTGGAAGTCCCTGGGGTTGAACTCAAAGGTATTAATTTCCAGGCCAGCATCAGAGAGAGCTTGGTCCGCTGTTGTTCTCCTGAGACCCCTTCGAGGACTTGTGTCTTCATGAGAGGAGATCCCCAGTGTGCTGTGAGTGACAGTTCCTGGTACTGGACACACAGGTGTCCCTGGAATTGACACCTTTCCCGCTTGGGGTGAAAATAGAGCTCCTGCTTGAAGTATGTCTTGTGAGCTTAAGACGTTAACTCACAGGAATCTCCAAGAGACATGGACCCAAATATTTTAGGGTTGCCAGGTCTCTCTATTTAAGGGGGTGTGCAAATTCTTCCTCTGAGTCTTTTTTCCTAGGTCTGAGAGAAAGGCCAAGATCAATTTTCAAAAGTGGAGTCACAGATTCCAAGGTAAGCACCTTTAATTTGCTACCTCCTCCATCTCTGGTGATGTGAGTGTCCCCTGGGAATGAGGAGAGCAAGGGGGTAAATGAAAGAATAACCAGTAAGTATTTTGTTTTATTTAACATGGGTTTTCACTCTATCCTCCAGGGATAAACCAGGATAAATAGTGATCTACAAATTCGTGCGTAAATACTATTCAACCCTCAGGCATCTGGCTTACTGGGTACCATCCCTGCATATGTCTAACAGCAGAAAAGACTCCTTGAGGCCAGCACACAGTAGATCAGAGATCAGCAAGGGACCTGTGATAGCCCTTGACCATGATGCTATTTGTCATATTTAAACTTTATATAACACTTCTTTGTTTTCCTAAGTTCCTTGAACCAGATGCAAATTACTTAAAATTAACTGAAAATGTGTTTGTGATTCTTAGTTTGCCTGCCAACCTACCCAAGTTCTTGTTTGTGTAAAATCTCAGAGAGAAGACAGCTCCATACACATAATTAGCAACATTAGTTTTTTGATGGATTAGGTTTGGGGTTCTGTTTAGGCTTGTAGTGTGCTTGAATGAGAGTCTGTACTTAAAGATTAGCATCTAAATCCTGGGATTAATCAGTGTTCCAGGTTCCAGAACAATTGCCAAGAAATAGAAATAGGAATCAAGTGTCATGAGTCAGATGTTAGTGGACATGTTAAAGGGTTTTATGTTTTGAAGGTTATGTTTGGAGTTCAGTAGGGGCTAACAGATTGTGTTTGGAGTTTATTAGGGGCTTATGTGTTAAGGTATGAAGATGTAGATTTATGGTTTAAGGATTCTTGTTTTCTGGGTTGGATTTCTGAATTTGAGGTTTATGGTCATGAAGTTAGGTTTCAGGTTGTAAAATATATTCAACCTTTGACCTGGTTTTAAACATTGGGATAAATGCATTAGCCTAGGTTAAGAGTGTATTGTGGTAGGATTTGTTAAGCATGTCAAGTTTCTTGTGGGTGTCAGGGGATGCTCAGGGTGTTAAGAGTTCTGGGTGGTAAGGGGCTTTTTCATGTACTTAGGGGGTCAGTGCATTAGGAGGTTATTAGTGTGTTGTAAGCACGCTTAGCATATTAAGGTGTAAGGGTTAATGGTTTCAGATTTGGAGATTTGTAGTTAATGGTTAGAGAGTTCAGTGGCAAAAATTATTTTTGTGTGTTGAAATGTAGCCTACAACTTTTAAACTATTTATTACCTGTAATATTTATGGTATATTTGAAATCTGTTATGTAAAATATCATTAAATTGTGATGATTAGAGGAATTAGTATTTCTTCTCTTTGGAAGCCTCTTTTCTTCCTTTAAAAAGCATTCCATTTATGATTGGTCTATCTAGAAAATACTATAGAATTTTTAATACAGTATTGAAAATGGAACTGTCTGTCCTATTTCTTAAGTGGGGTGGGGTATTTTCTCTTTCCTCTAAGAATGATATTTGCTGGTGCTTTTTTAACTGAATATATTAGCATATTGAACTATACCTGCTTCATGTTACAGTTGTAGTTTTTTCCCCCAAACTTTAAAAGCCTTTGATTTTTTAAATTAAATTATTTTATTGGGGGCTTTTATAGCTGTTTTAATAAACCACACATCAATTTTATCTAGCACATTTGTACATACATTGCCATCATCATTTTCAAAATATTTTATTTTTTCTACTTGAGCCCTTGGTATCAGCTCATCTTTGTTTCCCTCCCTCCACCACCTTCCCATCATTGTGACCCCTTGATCAATTTTAAATTATTGTTTTCATATCTTACACAATCTGCTATTTTCCTTCACCCACTTCCTGTTGTTCATTACCCTGGGGGAGTGTTATGTGATGATCTTTACAATCTGTTCCCCTTTCTCCCCCTTGTGGCCCCACCTTTCCCCTACCTTCATGGTATCATTACTCCCATTATTGTTATGAGGGGTTTATCTCTCCTGGATTCCATATGTTATGTTGAGGGATCGTATCTGTACCAGTGTACATGCTCTGGTCTAGCCAAATTTGAAAAGTAGAACTGGGGTCATGATAGTAGGGTGAAGCAAGCTTTAAAGAACTATACAAATGGTATGTGTTCTGTTGGTGCTTTATTGTACACTGGTTGGCTCATTCTTTCCTTGTGACCCCTCTGTGAGGGGATGTCCAATGTCTAAAGACGTGCTTTGGGTCTCCAATCAAACACCCTTTGTTCCCATCTGTATGATTGTTTGGGGTCTTCTAATTCCTCATACCTGATCCCATAGACACCTCATGATCACACAGGCTGGTGTGCTTCTTCCATGTGGGCGTTGTTGCTTCTCAGATAGATGACCGACTGTTTAACTTCAAGCCTTTAAGAGACCAGATGCTATATCTTATAATAGCCAGGCACTATCAGCTTTCTTCACTATATTTGCTTATACACCCCTTTTGCCTTAAGCAATCCTGTTGGGAAGATGAGAATCACAGAATAACAGATTATTAAAACAAAGTATTCTTGCATTGAGGAAAGACTTGAGTAGAGGCCCAATACCTTTGACTTTTTAAATGTTCCTACTTTGTTTTCTGTGCCTACTTAGACAATTGACCCTCTTTTCTGTCAATGGTTCACTATAGTGCTTATTTTCTTATGTAAAATATGCTCTGGGACAAATTTCAATGAATCATGGTACATAATCCTTGCAATATGTTGTCTGAATCTGTTCCAAATATTTAAAAGAATTTTTCATGTAGATCGATTATCAGTATTGCGCTACAGTTTTCTTGTAGTGTCATTATCTGACATTGGTGTCAAGGGTATTTACTGGTTTGATACAAAGTATTGATAACCAAGGGATCAACCAGAAAGAAAATGTTTTGAGAATGATGATGGCAATGGATGTACTAATGTGCTTGACACAATGGATGTATGTTATGGATTGTGTTAAGAGTTGTATGAGCCCTCAATAAAATGATTTTTTTAAAAAAGAGAAAGTATTGAAGTATTGGTAAGTGTTCTCTCACAACCATTGTTATATTTACACTCAATAACTTGAACTTAAACTAACAAACAGTTAAGTGGTGTTTATTCATACCAGCTCAGTACTCTGTATTAAGCTTTAATCTATGGTCTGATTATGCTAGAAATTTCTCCTGGAATTTTATTTTGATTCAATTGATTATAGCCCTTGTAAGCAACCTAAAATGCATTCAACTACCATTGATCCCATGCACTGGCTGGACCCTCTGATCTTCCAGCTGGCTCAGTTTGGAAGACGACATGATTTACATTCCTCTTGCCAGACAGATAGTCACTAACACCTACGTCATTGTGTGATGCCCTCACAATAGATCCTCAATTTGGAAAATACTCTGCCATATGACATGCTGTATGGATCTTAGAAAATGTCCTTTAGCTAACCTCCAGAAGAATGGTATAAGGAGGAGCAGCAATTCCTCAGTAATTTTTGCATCACCTTGGTTTTGCATCACCTTAATTTTATTATATTTTTTAACAAAAGAAACCCATTCCTTATTTTTAATAAGCTTATATTCCAGTGAATGTCTCTTGAGCTTTCAGGCATTTGATAACATGGAAATAACTTTTGTAAACATAGCTAAATATTTAGTATTTTGTGCATTGCTTGGGTATTGATTAGTAATTTCTGAGGTTCTTCTTGTTGATAGTTCTGATTGATTCCATTCCATCTCACAGGGACCCTGTGCACAAAGGAATGAAACACTGCCAAGCCCTGCAGCATTCTCACAATTTAGAATGAACCTATTACCTAAGTTACTGTATCAATCCTTTCAGTTGAGGGGTTCCTATTTTTCACTACCCCTTTACTTTACCAAACAAAATATCCTTCTCCAAGGACTGATCACTTCTTACATGTCCAAAGAATTTCATGTGAACTCTCACCTCCTTATCTCTATCTAGCACCCTGACCTTACTTCTGCCAAGACATATTTGTTTGTCCATTTGAAGGCCCCTGCACTACAATTCAAATACACTGGTTCTTCTTAATTCTTTCTTATTCAATGTCCAACTTGTAAATGCATATGAGGTAATTGGCAATGCCATGGTTTGGGTAAGATGAACCTAGTCCTAAAAGTAACATCATTGTTTTTCAACACTCTTCAGGGGACTTGTTAGGCAGATTTATCCAGTATAATGCATCTATTCATCTATTGAATTTATTATCACCTTTTAGTTGTTTTGTAATTTCCCATAACCTAACAATCTTTCCAGAAGAAGTTAATACTTAGTCGAGCTTAGATTAAGAATACTGAGCAAGGAGGGACCTGGAAGCTCACCTTCTCTGAAACCAACCTGTCTCAGAGCCCTGAGCTGGAAGGCTGTCCTTAAGACCTAGAGGAATGATGACACTTAGATTCCAGAAATGCATGATAACTGGGCACAAGATTGTCTAAAACAAATTGTGGCTTTGTCTATTAGCATGACTTGCAGATCAGTTTTAGAGGGGCCCAAACCCTCACCCTTTATCCTATAACTGCAACCTCACACCCCTCTGCCTCAAAAAACACCCTGGGGGTTGCAAAAGGGCTGTGCCAATGATGCCCAACTAGTCATTCAGACTAATACTGCCCTCACTAATCGAAGCACAGCCTCTTGCCACCACACTCATTTTGTTTTCCTCCCTCCAAGTTCCTGGTTAAGCATGATTCGCAAGCTCCAGGCCTGACACTAGCTAATCCAGTCTCCCTAGAAGACCAAGACTATGGATGGGATATCCTAGACCCCAAGGCAATAAGCCCTCTCCCACTTTGTGTTGTTTGTCATCTGTTAACATTACTTAGAGAGCTTGAAACCCATGCTCTAGCCCAAGATGACAGAATGGATGAAAGTCATGTCTTTCCTTAATCCATCTCATGTACTTTTTTAAAAGATAATTTTATTGGGGACTCATAACAATCTATACTTCAATTGTATCAAGAATATTTGTACATATATTTCCATCATTCATTTCTAAACATTTACTTTCCATTGAGACCTTGGTATCAGCTCCTTTTATCCCCTCTCTTCCTCTCCCCCCACCCGTCACCCCTTGATAAATATTAAATTATTGTTATTTTTGTATCTTGCACTGACTGCTATCTCTCTTCCCCCATGGTTTCTGTGTTTCTCCCCCGGGTGTGTGTGTGTGTGATTATGTGTCTATCATTGTGATTGGCTCCCCCTTCCTCCCCTCTCCTCCCTGCCTTTCGCTTCCCCGACTGGTATTAATACTCCCATTCCTGTTCCTGGATTCGGTATGTTGTGAACTCTTATCTCTTTTCTGTACCTGTGCACATGCTCCAGTCTAGCCCACAGGGAAAGGCAGAATTGGAGTCATGATAGTGGGATATGAGGAAGCCTCAAGGAACCTAATAATATTTGTGTTTCATCAGTGCTATCCTGGTCCCGGGTTGACTCATCCTTTCAGTGTGACCTTTCTGTAAGGGGATGTCCCATTGTTTACAGATAGATGTGGGGTCTCTACTACAACCCTCCTCATACTCAGCAATATGTTGGGGGTTTTTTTGCTTGCTTGTTTGGGGTCTTATGAAGCCTATTACCCTATCTCTTTGACACCTCATGATCACACAAGATGGTGTGCTTCTTCCATGTGGGCCCGTTGCTTCTCTACTAGATAACCACTTTTAAACTTCAAGGCTTGAAGGCCTCAGGTGGTATATATTTTGATAGCCAGGCACTTTTCTCCTTCTTCACCACATTTGCTTATGCACCCATTTTGTCTTCAGTGATCATGCTGGTATGGTGAGCATCAAAGAAGGTCAGGTTGTTAGAACAAAGTGTTCTTGCATTGAGGGAGGGCTTGGTCAGAGTCCCAAAGTCCATCTACTATCTTAGTGTATTGCCTTATAAATATATGCATGTAGGTCAAGACCTCTATTTTTCAGAATTAATGTATTTACATATGCACAGACCTATGCTTGTACCACTATCCATAGCTTTGCTTCCTAGATCTTTCTTCTGTTTCCTTTTACCTTCCTCCTTACCCCACCATCATGCTTGTCCTCCTTCCACCTATTAGTAATTCCTCTCAATTAGATTGCTGTTGCTCCATCTGCTGTCTAAAAGTGGTCATAACCCCAGGCTTGCAGAGACCCTCTGAGAGCTAGTCACAAGACCTCACCCTGGGGTTCCCCCGTGCTGCTATCCATCTTGTGCCTACAGTCTAGGTTATTTCTGCTCCACAGCCAGGAGGAGAGTGACTGCATCAGCCATTACCTTCCTTCATCTCATGTACTTTTAAGCTTCGTCCTTCATTCACCTTTACTCTTAGCATCGTCTGTCTACCTACACCTTGTCATTCCTTATTGGTAATGTGCTATCTTTCACAAAAGCTTTAACATTGGGCATCCTTAAACACAAGAGCTGTAGAGACTAGGAAATACACCTCCCTCTGGGCTTGAGTTCTTGTTAAGGTTGTCTCTGCCTTAGCCAAGTCCCCTCTAGTATGTCCTGCTTATTTCCTTTTATCTCTTGTTTTCCATCTCTAAAACAGCTTTCACTGGTTGTGACCCTCTACTGTGGTACCACACTCTATTACTATGGGCTTCTAAATGTGCTCTACCTACCATACACATTTGTTCACACACTGTCAATATTATACAGTTTCCATGGGATACAAGGAGCTTGAAGCAGGATGAACTTCGATGAAAAACTCAGAATCTGTTGGAATGTCACAGTAAGAGAAACATTTGCATTGGAATCAACACATAAAAGTATAGGAATTAGTTGGATGAGATAGTGGGAAAGAAAGAAACATGAACAAATGTGTGACTACTACTTAAAATACATATAAATAATTTCTGATTCTTTAGTTAAACGATCATTAAAATATTGGGGGAATTTTCTTTAAAAATCTTTCCAAGTTCTGGAAAGCAAGGGATTGTTTGTGTTATATTCAGATAATGAAGTATAAAGATAAACTAAACATAAATGTTAAGAAATAATTCTAAAAGGGCAATGGATTATAAAGATCTACATATAACCTCCTCCCTGGGAGATGGACAACAGAAAAGTGGGAGAAGGGAGACATCAGATAGTGTAAGATATGACAAAATAATTATAATTTATAAATTATCAAGATTTCTTTAGGGAGGGAGGAGGTGGGAAGGAGGGGGAAAACTGAAGAACTGATGCGAAGGGCTCAAGTAGAAAGCAAATGTTTTGAGAATTATGATGGCAACACATGTAAAAATGTGCTTGACAAATGGATGTATGTATGGATTTTGAGAATTGTATGAGCCCCCAATAAAATGGTTTTTAAAAAGAGAAATAATTGTTACTAGAAACAGTCCACAATAAATAACAACAGCAACAAAACTATTGATCACATATCATACTTTTCTAAATTGCTTTTTAAGTACAATACTGGTGTTTTAATGGCACAAAAACAATTGACACAGTGAGTTCATTGACTTGGACTGAAATAATATGCTGTGCCTGAAAAATCACCTAAGGTGATATCAAATTCATCTGTGTGGTTTAATGCTGTAGGTCAACCTTTAACAATATAGATCAATCCTCAACATAAGCATTAAATTCCCAAGTCTATATAGGACTTCAGATTCACTGTTTTCATTTTGGGAAGACCTGGAATGAATTCATCCTCTGAGATGAAGAAATATCTCCTGTCTGACATGAATGCCAACAAAGGAGGCTGAAGAAAACAGAGTACCCTCAATTTAGAGTGGGTCCTGTATTTAATGCAAACACTCAGATTGGAGCATTATTTTGAGGCCACAAGGAACCACTTAGGGTAAGAAGTGTAGGCCAAGAAACTGACATGCCCTAATCAACATTATCTACTGCTAAGTTTCAGGTCACAGATTTGCCAGAGAGAAATACCGTCCAGTTGAGGGAGCTAAAACCTGGGAATACTATCTTTCACATTTATGCACGACCAGGAAAGCTATCAACATTTGGCTGGTGTGTGAACCAAATTCATTCAACCAACTCCAAACTTTCTAGACTTCTGCTTCTTGTATGTAAAGAATGCATTAATTTGACTTCAAGAAGCTTGAGCTACAAAATGGTATTAAAGATGCCTAGGGTATTTTCATTATCCAGGTAAAGGTTAGATAGGACTTGTGGGGAACACTATGTCCAATAGCTGAGGGTTGTCTATAATGTAAGAGCATGGCAGGGTAGGGGAACAAAGACGGGGCTTCATAAAGCTTCGTGATAGCTATTGCTATCAAATGGATATATGGTTTAATCCACTGGATTACTGGGATGATTTTCCTTCTATGACTTGGTACTGGTTATGTAAGGCGTCAACCTCCTAGTTTGGGACTTGGTCCATTGGGATGGGCAACAGAACTTCCTGAGTAGAGTCTGGATATAAAGCTCTACCAGAGGACATGGATTATCTGTTTGTCTAGTGTCAGCATTTCTTCAGCCCTACAGTCTTCTTTATTCACTTCATTCAGTCAAACATTTTCTATAGATTTCTGAAAATGGGAGCTTGAGCTCTTTCACGGTTTAGAAATGTAATCGTATAAGGGCTTCATTAACAGAATGAATCTGATGGCAATGTATCCAGTTGGTCAATATGTGGGAATTATTTTTTTATGGATGGTGATACTTAGGTTGGTAGACGCACTCCTCATTCCTAATGACCCTTTGCACAACAGAAGGAAATCCTGCCTTGTCTTTCACTATCTCCACAATGCCTGACATAATTAGCCCCTGTATTGTTAAACTACACTCTATTGTTAAAATACAGCCATTGAAGATGGTTCTATTTTTTGTTAAACTTAAACAAAAAACCATGTTCTTTTCTCTGGACTATTCCATTCCTGTAATATGTCCCATGTATGAGGGAATAATACCTCAACATCTTTGATTTTAATGACATTTTTCCTGAACTTCTTCTAAGAGACAAAAATACAAACTCACTGTGATAGAAAGGACTGAAAGTCATTACAGCCTAAAAGGAGAGGGTAGAGCTGTCCCCATGGGTTTCTTACACTGGAACTATGTGTGGGAATAGAAAGTCTTATTTTTCTCCAGTGAAGTGGCTGGAAGTTTTAAACTACTGACTGAGCAGTAAGCAGCCAAATGTTTCATTAGTGCTCCATCCAAGATAGATTTGTTTATTCTTCTTCCTGTCTGTGGTGTAGTCAATATTCTGCACAAATAACACAACAATTAAAATAAATTAATTTTTAGCTTTACTCATTGTCCACTTTAAAAATATTGGATATGTTGTAATGAATATACCATGGTCTGGTTTGAGCCAAGCTCCCCGTGTTGATTTCAACACTTTAAGTGGATCCTTTGCAGAAGATTTTCTCCAATAAAATATGTTTTTGGATTTATTGACAGTTTTTGCCACAGATTATGGATCCAAATAAAATAAAAACTTTTTTTTCAGGGTAGCAATAATTAAACTCACAACTTTCTTCTAGTTCTTAAACACTTCCTCCTCCCCCACCCCACCCCATTATCATGATACCAATTCTACCTTGAAAACCTGGTTAGACCACAGTATGCACAGTGGTGCAGATGGGAACTGGAAACACAGGGAATCCAGGACAGATGAACCCCTCAGGATCAGTGGTGAGAGTGGTGATACCGGGAGGGAGGAGTGGGTAGGAAGTGGGAGCTGATCACAAGGATCTACATATAACCTCCTCCCTGGGGGATGGACAACAGAAAAGTGGGTGAAGGGAGATGATGGACTGTGTAAGATATAACAAAGTAATATTAATTTATAAATTATCAAGTGTTCATAAGGGAGGGGGGAACAGGGAAGGAGGGGAAAATGAACAGCTGATGCCAAGGGAAAAAATCATATCATTGTGAATGAGGGGGAGTTCGGAGTGGAGACCCAGACCCATATGATTGTGATTGGTTCCCTCTTTCTATCCCACCTTCCCCTTATCCTCATGGTATCGCTACTCTCATTATTTGTCCTGACGGGTTTATCTCTCCTGGATTCCCTGTGTTTCCAGTTCTTATCCGTACCAGTGTACATCCTCTGGTGTAGCCAGGTTTCAAAGGTAGAATTGGGATCATGGTAGTAGGGGGGAGGAACAATAAAGAGCTAGATGAAAGTTGTATGTTTCTTCAGTGGTATACTGCATACTGACTGGCTGCTTTCCTCTCACAACCCTCTGTAAAGGGATGTCCAGTTGCCTACAGATGGATCTTGGGTCTCCACTCTGAACTCCCCCTCATTCACAATGATATGATTTCCCCCCTTTGATTTCTGATGCCTGATTCCATTGACAACTTGTGATCACACAGGTTGTTGTGCTTCTTCCATGTGGGCTTTATTGCTTCTGAGCTAGATGGCAGCTTGTTTATCTTCAAGCCTTTGAGATGCCAGACGTTATATCTTCTGATACCCGGTCATCTTAAGCTTTCTTTACCACATTTGTTTATATACCGCTTTGTCTTCAGTGATCTTGTCAGGAAGGTGAGCATCATGGAATGCCAGTTTAACAGAACAAAATGTTCTGGCATTGAGTAGAAGCCCAATGTCCATCTGCTAACTTAATACTAAAACTATAAATATATGCACATCATCATATATAAACATATTTACATGTATACATGTCTGTATTTAGATATCTCTAAATGCCCTTTGCCTCCTAGTTATTTGCTCTATTTTCTATTCCTTTCCTCATGTCCCACTCTCATTCTCAGACTTCATTTGGGTTTCAGTAATTCCTCTTAGTTACTTTGCTCTTTGTCAAGGCCTACCTGGTCTCCCATTCCCTCCTTGCCATTGATTTTGGTTCCTTTGCCCCTGCATTTGTTAACACATATTTCCTTTCCCCCAAATCCCCCTCTCCCAGATACCCCCGGAACTGCCAGTTCCATTGTTTTTTCCTCCAGATTCTTTGTCCTACCTACCTTATCTAGATAGACCTACATAGATAATAATATGCACAAAAAATAAGACAGTACAAAGCAAAGCAACAAAAGAAATGAAATAACAAAAAGAAAAGCCTGTAAATCAGCAGTTCTCAACTTGTGGGTCGTGACTCCTTGGGGGGGGGGATCGAACGACACTGCCACAGGAGTCGCCCAATTCACAACACTAGCAAAACTATAGTTATGAAGTGGCAACAAAAATAATTCTATGGCTTGGGGGGGGGTCACCACAACATGAGAAACTGTATTAGAGGGTCGTGGCATTAGGAAGGTTAAGAACCACTGCTGTAAATAGTTCAAGGTCTGTTTGTTGACCTTTAGGAGTGTTTTCTGGTGGAGTGTGATGAGGTGCCACTCCTGGCCCCAAAGTCTATTTTTTATATTCCCTTGGGACTCAATGTTCTGCTCCCCTTGTTGTTCTGTCACACACCTTTAGTGTTTTGCCTCAGTGTGGTGGGGTCAGATTGGACACAATTCCCAGTGTCTCCAGTGTTGTTCCCCATCATGCTATGGGTCAGTGAAGGATGTTGTGCCACGTAGTGGGGCCAGCCCTATGGACCTCTCTATGCATTGGCTGCTCTGAGCTGGAATATCGTCTTCAGGACTTGGTGGCCCAGCATGTGCCCTGCTCTCCCTTGCACCTCCTTCCTTTGCACCTGTGTGCTCTGATGAGACATGTCCCTTTCCCTGAGCTGTAGTTTCAGTGTGGTCCTCTGAAGTACATTCTTCTTGGCGGGGGGGGGGGGGGCGGGGAGACTGTCCAGGTTGTTGGGATTGTGGCCCGCCCCTCAAACCTCTCTATTGGTTCCCTTCTTCATGCTAGTATGTTTCATTCGTGTCATGGAGCACCGGGCTGAAGTCTGGCCCCTCTTTCCCTGTGGAGATAAACAATACCCTCCCCTTTGGTGGGTTAGTACCCCGTTGTCCTTTTTTTTTCCCTTTTGCCCTCTCATTTTGAATTGGCTTCCATATGTATCCCTAGATTTGGTCTGACCCCTGCCATACTACCTAGACCTTGCCCAGGAATGTTTGTATACACTAGCTTTTCCCCTATGCCACTTGTGCATAAATAAAAATCTTGATTCAAAATTATGCTCAAACTATTAGGAATGCTCTTTATTGGTTCAGTTGTAAGAATTTAATTTTCTTTGTTCTGTTTTTGAATCAATACTCAAGGATATAGTCTGGGATCTTCCTTAGTAATCTCTTTACATTCTATTAACTTTAATCAAGAAATACCTCTTTGTCATATGTTATTAATTTGATTTTCTTCCATCTTGATACCATGTTTTTTATTATGCCTAGTTTTCCAGATTTAAAAAAATAGTATCTTTACTGATTTTAAATTACCCAACAACATCCCATTATTCTGTTTGAATAGCTTGCACTATTTTTCACATTAAGGATGCTTATAAGTGCCAAAAGACATACCAGCATTTTTATGGTATTATCTTACCAGATCATATATAACAACCATCTGATATCACCACAAATTTCAGAAGTTCTACATCCATCTTGGATTCCTGGCAGTTCCGTTGATCTGGAATTAAAGGTGTCTCTGAGTTATTTTAGCATCATTTTATATTTGTGTCATAATGATAATAGTTTTAAAATTTGAGAGTTAATTTAAATGTCTCTTTTGTAGAATTCACATTAATATGCACATCGACCAGTCTGCAGACAAGTACTTGTTTTCCAAATTTGGGAACATAGACAATTCCCAATGTGTTTGTTTAATCATATTAATTAATATTCAGTCAGTTATTGAAACATTGTTTATCCATAATACTGTACAGTACATTTGAATTTTTTATGCAATTTGTTTCTTTCTTTCTTTCTTTTGTTTTTAAAGAACAGTTTCCCTTTTTTTTTCAGGTTTGTTTCCCTTCAGCTTCTAATCTTTGCTTAGGCTTTGGAGATGGTCGTCGGACTGTACCTGTAGGTGTAAAATGGGGTGGGAAGGTTTAGACTTCATGTGAAGGTTCTGGGATTCAAGTCACTGGTTCCTGACAACCTTGCTGTGAGTAGCACAACTCACAAAATAACATGACTTCCCATACAGCTTGGGAAGCATATATGCACTAAGGCATTCGCTATGGAAATGTCTCTGAAGGCTGTGGTCTACATTGTTCTCTATTACAAAGTTCTTCATGACCTTGTCTCTGGGCTCACAGCAGGCACAGTTCATGCAGCAAATAGTGTGTCTGTAGCCAGTGGCTTTCTTGGCATGACCATTGTTATGTCTTTCCTTTTTCATCTCTGAAGAGAGGATGTGAGAGAAAGGGCAGTCCCAGCTCCTTCATTTGTTGATGTCATGATAGCTCCTCAAATGGTTGATAAAAGCCCTAAAACAAACAAGTTTCCAGTCTTCAGTATCTCTAGTTAATATTTCCAAATTAACTTGTTTTTAAACTATATATTCAATTATTTGCTATGGAAGGTGTTGCTCCACACCCACACACAGAAAAAATATAATGTAGACGATGGTGTTTATAGTAGAGAGTTTCTATCATAAACTATTACTATAGGATACAGATGGACATTGGACAGTCCAAATGGGCAGTGATGTTTGCTATGTAATCAACTGGCGGACGTGTCACAAAGTTAGTAGAAAAGAGAATTAAAGGTAATGGAAGTTTTGCGCACAAATTCTGAATGGTGTTCATATTGGTAAGTCTATGAGATGAATTGAAATCTTTGGGGAAGTGAATGTAGATGGTTCGAGAATGACAATAATGACAAAACCCAAAGGTAGACTTTATGGAACACACAACCATTTGTCAAATCCTTATCATATGAAAGTTGATCAGAACTTTAAGCTGCATCTTTCTTTTCACACATGTTTGAATGCTTAATCCTCAGATGAAGCTGAATATGTGGACTATTTTTGGACTCAGTGACTGGTGAGGGTGAGGCCGTGGATTTTACCACTGAAGGATGGGCACTGCTGGGTGTTTCTCAGAAGCAACTCTACAGAGATGTGATGGTGGAGACCTTCAAGAACTTAGTGATAGTAGGTATGAATAGCTTATTTCAAATTAATGCATTATTTACCAATTACAGGTGATTGTTGCCTCCGTCACTGGGATAAGGGATAGGGATACCTGGTTAAATATGACAATAAAGTTAATTTTATCTCAGTTCTGATTATATCCAAAGTTTCCCATGATCACAAATCTCTACATATTACAGTCTGCCACTACTCTGTCAGTTTTGCACAATATTAAACTTCCATGATTTTATTATGGAAGCTACACAAGTATTTCAAATACTAGCAGTATTACCCATGCTAAACAGGTATCTGTGCAACTGTGCAACTTCCCAACTGAGCAGACTTGTAGTAAGGAAGAAGTGTTCCACTTCTGGAATATAAGCCACTGGTAAGCACCGAATCATAATGGAACATTCTCTGATACAGTGACAGAAGAAGAGCCCCATGCAGTTAAAAATATCCAAAATCTCATTTTCCACCCACAGACCAGGATGTCAATATCAAATTTCTGATGTTCCAGTTACCAGCACAATGTGTACCACCTATGTAACCATAGTATTAGTGCATTTATTAAATGTTTGAAAGGGAAAAAGTAATTTATTTTGCAAATTATTCATACCTGCATACTTTTTGAAATCTTGAAAAATCAAAGTATTGAAACAGCTTCAGGGAAATGTTAATAGGACTTTTTTTTTCTGTCAGGAGCAGTATGCTGGTAAAATCTATGTTGTTCTCTCAGAGTAGTAAGAGAAATGTCATGGGAGAGGGCAGAAAATTCATTCAGGATCATTGTGTCACGAAAGCATTGACCAACTCTTTATGGAAGAAATTTTACTTGATAAATTTGTAAGTAAAAGTCTCAATTGCCCAAGAACATTCTGCACAAATGCCTGCCCTTGCGTTTTCATTAATTTTAGACATTACTACAACACCTGTGTTCATGAAAGAAAAGAAAACCACATTCATCTTTAGTGTTACATCTGCCCTGTGCACCATAGCTTTTTAATTTGCTCTTCTAATTATAAACTACATATGTTACTGTTGTTGTTAATCTTCAAGGATGCTTAATTGCTAATTTCTCTTTGAACATGGTTAAAACATCAAAAAATATTTACACGACAAAGTATTTCTTGTCTCATAGCTACTTCTTGTCTGTGTATAATGCTGTTCTTTTTGTTTCCTACTGTGAACTTCAATATGCATAATTGGTTCTGCTTCTCATATGTTAATGATTAAGAAAAAACTAACCACTGAAAATGTAATGGTAAGATTCTTGAAAAATGATACAAGTACCTCCATATTACAAAAAATCTGTAAGTTTCTTGGAAGTGTAAAGCAAGATAACAAGAACCCACTTTTGAGGTGAGTGTAATTTATTTGAGAGAGAGCAATGCTCCAGATTTGAGTTGGAAGGATATATTATGTTATTTAAGTACATGTATGAGGAAAGAGACCGAAGCGAGCATTTTGACATTTTAAGTACATGTAGAGTAGATGATTAAGTACTCATCTAATAGCAAAATGAGGCAATTCAGAACCTGCCAGTGCCTCTAAAGAATCAATCCTTTGGTGATCTCCTTCTTTAATACTTACAGATAAGCCGCTCAGAGCCAAAATTGTCTTATCATCTTTTAATACCCCGTCTTTACATGTACATGTAGGAATATGTTGTTTATATATATAAATATGTAAAGATATAAATGATATAAAATAAATATCTGTGCACAATCAACACACCGTCTACACATATAGATCACCTCATATTAAGTTGGTGATCAACGTTCTTTTCACCAGCACTATGACTTAGTAGCCAACACCTAATTCACCTGGTGTAGTGGTGAAGGAAAAAAAAAAGTCACTTTTCATCATTAGTGTTACATCTGCATTGTGTCCCGTAGTTTTTAAGTTGATCTTCTAATTAGAAACTGTACACATTATTGTTAGTGATAAACTTCTAAGATGTGTTTAATTGCCAATTGCTCTTTGAATATTGCCTGCTAACCACAAGTTTGGCAGTTCTAAACCACCACCTGTTCCAAGGGAGAAACCTAAGGCCTTGTACTGCATTGAAAAGCTATCATCTCAGAAAACTACGGGTAAATTTTTACATGCACCTGAAGTGTTGAACTGAGTCATAATCCACTCAAAGTGAATTTTGAGACATAGTTGGTACATCAACAAACCAAAATCCATGAAAAAATAGAAATTATTCCAGAAAACATTTAATTCCATCTCATGTTATTGTAGATGAAAATAAATGTATGTTTGTATATATGCATATGCAGTCACAGAAACATAAGGCTTGTGGTGCATGATATTAAGCATTTCATTGCTAACTGAAAGGAGAGTGGTTCTAACACATCGGCCACACATTATGAGAAATACGATATTATTGTTCTGATAAAAATTAATATTCCTATCTACCTTATAGCGTCACAATGAGTAGAATGACTAAATTACAGCTTATATCTCTATCCATATATCTATTAGAATATAATATAAAAGCATATGCATTACAAATATGGTTGCATATACAAATGTATAACCTATACATATATTAATTCAATTACCAAAATTATGACTAAAGAAATGGCACTCAATATAAAGTGTCAACATTTATTTTAATAGTACACTTAAAATATTTATTGCAGATATATAGTTTTAATCCCTGTGAATTACTTTTAAATATTTAAATATATTTCTCATATGCCCACTTATATCATTTCTCCATATTTTATTAACTCACCAACCATTATGATTGTATCTGATATTTAAATTTATGATTTGTTAGATAATTGAGATAAATTGTGTATGTTTACTATCTATGGGCATAATAAAATGGTAAAAACCTTCTTTTTACCTGCTTGTTTTAGTAGAAAGTATTTGCCCTTGATATCCTCTAGAATATATGAAGTAAATACTATTCATGAGCTCTCCAGTCAAATTGGAATTCTTCCTGAATTAAAAAGACCAGAACACTTATATCCCATGGAACATCTTTGGGATGGAAAATCATTCAAGCATTTACCTTCACTACAGCATAACAAGCAATTTCATACTCAGTTCAATGCTGACAAGTTTAACAAAAATGGAAAAAACAATATGAACATTACAATAGAATTTCTAAAAGAAAGCAAAGGTGACAATAAATAATATAGAAAACTCCATGGAGATCCGTCAACACTCACGGATGATATTGAAATTTTCAATGGAGCTCAATCTCATGAATGCAAGCACTGTGGGAAGGCTTTTACTCAAGACACATGTGTCATTCAACATTTGAAAACTCACAGCAGAGGAATGTGGCAAAGCTTTTCTTAGAGCCTCAGTTCATACTAGACATATGCGAGTTTACACTGGAAGTAGGCCTTATAAATGTAAAGACTGAGAAAAAACTTTTACTAGATCTGCTAGCTTTACACAACATATGAGAATTCACAGTGGGGAGAGGCCTTATGAGTGTAAGGAATACAAGAGAACTCAATCCACAAACCTCAAAATACATATGAGTATTCACAGTGGGCAGAGGTTTTATGAGTGTAAGGAATGTGGAAATGCCTTTAATAATTCCTCAGAACTCAATCAACATATGAGAATTCATAGTGGAGAGAAGACATTATTACAGTAATGAATGTAGGAACTAATTTATTCAATACTCACACCTCATTAACCATATAACAACTCAAAGTAAAGGGAAGACTTATGAATGTAAGGAACATAGTAACAGATTTAGGAATGTAAGGAATGTAGTAACAGATTTAGTGAATCCAAAAACTTCACTGTACATATGAAAAACCCATATTGCAGAGAAGCATTAGGAATTATGACAAAGCTTTATAACTCTTTAGTAGTGTGTGCGCTCAATTTTCTCATCTGCTGACTTCTATAGATGCAACATAAATTTTATGGATCATTAATTTTACTTATATACAAATATTTTTATGACCTCACCAATATATAGGAATTTGGTAATGTTTTATACACTATTTTCTAAAATTTTATTAAAGAATATATTAATAATCCTGTACCACTATTTTCTGAACATATATACTTTTATATGAATAAATACTTGTGGGGATCTAGCTGTCATATGGTATGTGTATTTATAACAAGTTAATATCAACTCGTTTTTAAGTAACTATGAAATTCTGTGATCCAATTGGTAGTGTTTCAATGTAGTTTCTGCTGGAATCACACAGGCTACTTTCTGGATGAACTCAAAGTACTATTTTTGTTAGTAATTGCACAACGCTGCTTGATCTGATAGAGCTATTGGTATGATGTCTGGATTATGCCCTAATAAAATGATCTGGGAAAAACATAAATTTTAAAAAATCAATTTTCATTTACATCAGGGCTATCACATTTTTAACAAAACTCAAGTGAATATTCCCAAATTAATTAAGTTTTCCCACAAGTTTACAGGAATGCTGCTGCTCCACATAACACAATACTTTTTAGCGTTTTAATGAAGGTCGGGAAGACCTCAAAGATGAATTCAAGGCAAGTCACCTCAGAAGGCTTTGGAGACTCTCTTTCTGGGTTTCAAAGGAATCCTCTTTATATTTTCTCAAGGATGATCACAGAGACTTCTCAGGAAGACATCTGAAGAGAATGGAAAGCTGCGCTGGGGAGGAGGAAGAAGGACAGGAAAATGTACCACGGCGTGTGTTCTGTTATGGCACCATACCTGCTCCTCCTGGAGGGTAGCAAGGACTGTCTGACGAGCTCCTCATTGGGAACGACCCATCCACCTGACGCAGCCTTATCTGCCTTCCACACTGCTCTGTGTTCCCAAGCTCAGAGGACATTTAAAACGAACATGATTTGCATCCCTTGAACATGACAAAACTCCCATTTGACATGACATAAATTGAAGAGTGAGAATTCTTTGGGAAATGAATAGAAAGATGAAAACACTTCAGAAGCATATAGGCATAGATAAAGATATGACATGAAACAGTAGCTTCATATTTTGATAGTTTTGTTTAATTAAGGTTTCTTTTTTTAATCATTTTATTGGGGGCTCATACAGCTTATCACATTCCATACATACATTCATTGTGTCAAGCACATTCATACATATGTTTCCATAATCATTTTTAACAAGTTTCTATTATACAATGCTTTTATACTTACCCTTGTGTGTGCGTATTAAACCTACAAGATAAAAATGATATGATTCTGCTCATTGCTGAACCATAGGTATTCACACCAACGTGGAAATACCTTGGAACTGTGGTTGATCTCTCCCCTGAAAACTAATTGTTGTGAGAAAAAAAGAAAGGCAATCCAACAAAAATGTAATTTGATTCTTTTAAATTGTAATTTATTGAAAGATGCTCCTGACCAGTGGTTGACAGTAACTGAAATCTCTATGGTGAAAAACTGAGAAATTTTCTAGCAACTGTTGGAACACACGGCCATTTGTGTATACACCAAGAGGACATCTGTCAGACACTCTAATTTCCTGGCCCAGTGGTACTGAGAATATCAACAACTTACTGCCAGATAGATTTGGATATCAGGGACAGGTCAGAGGTCCTTTTGAAGAGATTCATATGCTTTAAGTTTCTTCCTCCCCCCCCTTAACACGATGTTTTAAATAACTTAGATAAAAGTGGGAGGCCTTCAGAACAGTGGTTTGAATGTTCTTAATGGTCTAGATGTATTCTCACTTCTTCTCAGGAATAAAGCAGAGTTCTCAACTTCAGCATCATTGCTGTGTGAGACTGGATAAGTCTGTATAGGGGCTGTCCTATACACTGTAGGATATTTAGTAGCATTTCTACATGTCAGTAGCCACCCCTACCTACCCCAATTATGACAATGAAAAATGCCTCCAGATGTTGCCACGTCCCACAGTGAGACAAAATTACCCCTCATTAACCACTGAAAGGATCTGCTGGGGCTTCGTTTTTGTTTTCAATCATTGTTTTACCCTTTTTTGCTCTAGAGTCAGAAATACAAGGATCAGTTATCTCAGCTCAACCATAGGATCCTTCACCTGGGTGAGGAGGCCTTTGTCCACAAGGCTCAAAATGAGAAAAATCAAGTACCCGTTCAGTTGCTGACACTGAAGATGGATCGGGCTGGTCACCAGGTGAAAGAGCAGGTGAGTGGGCAGTGCAGAGTGGGAATATGAGAGCAACAACTTAAAGATATGGAGACATACACTGCCCCACACATAGCCAGGAAGCCTGGGGGAAAAGAACATGGAATATCATAGTTTTTTATAAATCTGCTTTATTTAGAAGAGTAGCATAAAGGAATTAAATCTTAAAAAGAGAGTAAATTCCTACAACCTTTCTGAAAAGACAAGTTGAAAATATAGATAGCAAGAGCCTCAAGATCTCATTATAAGAAGTGAAACTTCACTGTTTGCAAATAATATGATTTTATATATTGAGAATCCTAAAGGGTCCACAAGAGACTAGCTGGAAGTCATAGAGGAGTTTAGTAGAGTAGCAGTATACAAGAGTAACAATTGACTTCTTCTATACCAGGGATGGGGGTACAGAAAAAGATACCAAGGAATCAGTATCCTTTGCAAAAGCTGAAATACCTGGGAATAAACTTAACCAAAAACCAAGACTTGTACGAAGAAAACTATAGAACATTACTATAAGAAGCCAACCGGGATCTACACAAATGGAAGCATATTCCGTGTTTGTGGATCAGAAGACTCAGTATTGTGAGAATGTTGATACTATCTAAAACAATCTACAAATAAAATGCATTGCCGATCCAAATTCTAACATCATTCTTCAAAGAAATGGAAACACTGATTATTAACTCCATATAAAAAGGGAAGAAACCCAGGATAAGCAAAGAACTCCCCAAGAAAAAGAACAAAGCAGGTGATCTCACATTACTTGACCCCAAAACCTACTTATACAGCCACAGTTGTCAAAACAGTCTGATACTGGTATACTGATACATGCTCCCTGTCACTAGCCACCCAGGAAATGCGAGTCAAAATGACCATAAGATCCCACCTAATGCCCATAACTAGCCCAATTAAAAAAAACAGAATGTGAAAGGGAGGATAGGGCGGAGGTAGGGGGAGGAATGAGGAGCTGATGCCAGGGGCTCAAGTAGAAAGAAAATATTTTGAAAATGATGATGGCAACAAGTGAACAAATGTGCTTGACACAATGGAAGGATTACAATAAGTTGTACAAGTCCCCAATAAAATGATTTTTCAAAAGAAACAGAACAACAAATGTTGGAGAGTGTGTGGTGAGATAGGAACTCTTATCCCCTGCTGGTGGACTGGTAAATATGTACAGGCACTCTGGAAGGCAGTATGGCGATACCTAAAACAGATGGCAACTGAACTACCATATGATCCAGCAATACCATTGCTGGTATGTACCCCAAAGAAATAAGAAGCAGATCACGGACAGATGTTTCCCTCCCCTATGGTCATCACAGCAGAGTTCATAGTAGCAAAAAGCTGGTGGGTGGGCAGGAAGAAGCTGGAAACAGCCTACATTACCATCAGTACAAGAGTGGATAAAAACTCTGGTACATACATACAATGGAATACATCCCTAAAAACAGCAATGAAACACCTCAAGTTGTAGAGGCATCTGGAAGATATTATGCTGAGTGAAGCTAGTCAAGCACAGAAGGATAAACACTGTGTGAGTCCACGATAATAGGAACATGCAGCAGAACGGGCACAAGTTCAAGTGTGCAGGCCATCCAGTCGTCTGGCTGGGGACCAGGCAGGCCGCTAAAGAGCCACACATCATCTGCTCAAAGTAAGTATCATGTAGGTCACTTGGCCGAAGGTCACCTCATGAGAGCTGGAATCAGATGGATGGGGTGGGGTTGATGCTGGTCCCTGAGAGGTAGCCATGTGGATTTGGGGTAAGGTCTCCCAGAGAGGGAATCAGCCCTGTCAGAGGAATGGGGCTTACTGATGCGAGGGGCAGCACAGGAAAGAAGAAAGGCAATGGTCAAATTTGGGGGAACATAGGTGCATGCCTGTTGAGGGGAGAAGAGGGAGGGCTGACATTGTGGGGGGAGGGGTGTCCAGTGAGGTTGCTCTTGGGAGGACCTGATGCAGAGGGGTTAAGTGGAGAGCAAATGCTTTGAGAGTGATTAGGGCAAAGAATGTATGGATGTGCTTTATACAATTGATGTATGTATATGTATGGATTGTGATAAGAGTTGTATGAGCCCCTAATAAATTGTTTAAAAAAAATAATAATTTTTTTTAAGTTGTATGAGCCCCTAATAAAATGATTTTTTAAAATACTGTAAAAAAAGAAACCAAACTTGACCAACAGTTACCATGGGTGAAGGGGAAAGATCTGTTGCTTTGGGAGCATTGAGTTTGTCACTGTGGTCGATAGTTTGAAAAAGGATAACAATGATAGTTGTACAACATGAAGAATATTATTGAGCCTCTTCTCGCTCTGAATTATACAACTAGAAGTTGTGCAATTGGAAAATATTTCTGTATATTTGTGCCACAGTTAGAAAAAAATAAGTACATGAATTACAATGAGTACAAGGAAGAAGAAAAAGGTTTTCAATTAAATATTGTAACAATTGGACAACTTTTCTTGATCTGATTGAATTGTATGACGTGGGTGAAGTGCTAATACAACTGTTTTAAAAGATGTGATGCAAAACAATAATATGGATTATTCGGGAGAACATGATGCTGAGTGAAATTAGTCAATCACAAGAGACAGATATTGTATGAGACCACTACTGCAAACGGTTTTCATATTGAAAAATAAATAACGAGATAGAAAGAAACTCCATGTGGTTACAGATCAGATCAGGTTTTCTGGGATGTTAGAATTACAGAGTCAGATCATGACCAAGAAAGCCCCATGGAGCACTTCGACTCTGACAAATACATGTGTTGCCGTGAGTTAGAACTAACTCCACAGCATCAGTTTTCGTTATTAACTGCTGTCTCTTGTTCCCATTCAGGATGACGCTTAGGGTTGCCCGTAGGCATGCCCTGTACCCAAGATTAAAGTTTCATGCAGAATAATTTCACTGCCCTTAAAATTCTCTGCTCCACCTGTTTGTTCCTCTATTGTTCCTTGAACTCCTGCTAGTCGCTGACCTTGTTTCTGTCTCTTTAATTTTGCTTTATAATTGGAATCATGCATTATGTAGCTTTTTCAGACTGGTTTCTTGTACTTAATAAGTACTTAAGTTTCCTCCATATTTTTTTCATGGCTTGATGGCTCATTTATTTTTTTTGCTAGATAATATTTCCATGATACAGATATGCTCGTTTGTTTAGCCATTGACCTGTTGAAGGACCTCTTGATTACTTCCAGTTTGGGGCAATAATGAATAAAATTATGATAAATATTTGTATGCAGGCTTTTATGTGGATACAGATTTTCAACTCATTTGAGTAAATACCTAGGAACACAACTGCTAAAACATATGACAGGCCTTTGGAATAGTGGTTACATTACCAGATAAGTATTGGACTGCTGACAGCGAGATTGACAGTTCAAATCCACCAGATGATCCGAGGGAAAAAGATAAGCCTATCTATTCCCATAAAGAAATCCTGTCAGAAACTCTATAGAGGGACGCTGTGAGTCAAATTGGCTTGATGGCATTGTTTTTGTTTTTTTGTAAGCCTATGTAAGAAACTGCCACTGTCGGATTCCTATGCAAAACACTACGCCCTGCGCCACACCTATACTCCTGACAGAGCTTGTTAGCATCCCATGTTCAGACAGAGGCTCGTAGCTAGTAACTTGTAGATGTGTACATTTCGCCCAAATACCATTTTAAATGTCTTGAAGTTAGTTCTTTTAAAACATAATTTTTTGATTGGTAACCTCCTTTTGTCAGGAAATACATGAAAAACAACTTAATACCACAGAAAAGCAAGTGGATAAAGTGGAAATGATCTTAAAGAATATGGAAATGCTTCTACAAGAAAAAGTAGATGAGCAGAAGGACCAGGTGAGTGATAAGTTCTTGTCATTTCCTCACAAACATCTTATATCTGCACACTTCTACCTCCTGGGTATTCACACAGCTGGTGTAGTAAGAGACTGTCTGGTCACAGACTCCAAGAGGCCATGTTCATTAGTTACCCCTCAGACTGAGCCTCTGTCAACACCTTATACTTGAACATAAAGTAATTTTCCACAGGATTCATAATTAATAGCAGTCAATAAAAGATTCTATTATATATATATAACTAGCTTGTTTATTGTACTTATTTTCTTTTGGGTATCATTTTAAGGTTTCTTTTTTGAGATGGCCACATAACCTCAGGAAGGTTATGGATTTATTCATGCATCCATCATTCAGCACATTGCCTACTGAGCACCTACTGTGTAGGAAAGCATTTTTCTAGGTAGACCTGAGATAAATAAGCCCTCATGGAACTTAAATTCTAGAGCTGATGAGAGCTAATAATAAGATTGTAGTTGGCCAAGGGCTTTGAAGAAAACACATTTTCCTGGACTGTAGAGTCAGGGTGTTAGGGGAGACTATACTGCACAGATAAGGTATCTGAGCAGCCCCTTAATCATGACCTAACATATATGAGTGGGTAAAAAAGAAAAACAGGAAAACTCCACTCTGTGGAGCTTTCATAGGATGCATTGTTCCTACTAGCTGAGCATCGAGCAACTTGTTCTGAGTTAGTGCACCCAGCGGCGTCGCCTGGGAAGGTTCTCTGGTCACAGTGAATTTTTTCATAAAAGCAGTTTTGCTCACACCTTGTTTTTTTGTGATGGCTCATTTAAGAGAACTGCGTGTGGCTGTGAAAGTTTGCTTTCTGCTCCAGAAAAATGTCACAGAAACTGTTGTGATGTTGAATACAACTTACAAGGATAGCACTCTGAAAAAAACTCAAGTGTACCATTAGTTTTCTTATTTCCAAAAAGGTAAAATGTCGATCGATAACAAACCTTATTCTGGATGTCCATCAACTTTCCAAACAGACAAAAATGTCCAAAAAATTCATCCACTTTTGCTTGAAGACCAATGATGGACCATTAAAAAGATGGGGAAGTTATCTGGACTATCTTGGAGCTTAGTTCAGTGAAGTTTAACAGAAGATTTGTGACAGGCCACCAAGAAGGAGTGTCAACTGGAAACAAGTTATTCTTGGAAAGAACAACTCTGAAGTGATCCAGACTTTTCTCAAGGTCATTACTGGTGACAAGCAAACTTCAGTCAAGCCAGGGGAAGACACCATCATCACCTTGCCCAAGAAAAACTCGTCAAGTGAAATTAAAGATCAAGATTATGCTCATTTGATTTTTTTGATGTCCATAATATAGTGCATTTAGAGTTCCTTCCACTAGGTCAGACTGTTAATCAAACTTTCTATTTAGAGGTTTTGAAAATATTGTGTAACAATGTGCAACAAAAAAGACCTGATTTGTGGCAGATGGGGGACTGGTTTTACCATCATGACAATGCAACTGCTCACATGCCATCTCAGTGTGCCAATTTTTGACAAGAAACAGCATGCCTCTCTTGTCCCATGCACCTTACCTGACTTCACTCCATGCAACTTCTTTGTGTTTCCACCAATGCAGAGGAACATGAAAGGACAGCTAGTTGATGATATAGAAGAGATGAAGCAAAAAAATGAGAGAGGTGCTGTCAGCCGTCCAAACAGCTGAATTTGAAAAAAAACAATGTTTCCAAGAATGGAAGCGCAGAATTGACAAATGTATTAGGTGTAATGGAGAGTACTTTGAAGGTGATAAGGTTGTTTTGTAAAAAAATTTAAATACAAAGCTTTGAAACAAAATTCCAGGTTTTGGGGGTACCCCATCGTATACCTCAAGTAGAAAACAGATTAGCATTGGGGGAAGCATGTTGCTCACTGGTGGAATATCACATGTGTTGTACTTGAGAATCCTTCCTGACAGGTGCTAAATACCGGTAACATTTCCTGATCACCAGACAGCCATAAATAGGCACCCACACACTTACACTTCCCTGTTCGTGGTTGTGGGAAAATAGTCTCGGCCCTGTAAAAGGTTTTGCTCTACCGAGTGCCAGGCACCATGCCTGTCACTGTTCTACTGTTCCTTTACTTCCTCCTGTCCCTCCCCTACTCCTCTTAAGTCCCCTTTCTCCTCTTCTTTCCATCCTGCCTTGCTCTTTTTTATTCCCCCACTCACTGGGAGCCATCCTTGCCATAAGTATGTAAGCCCATTGTAAAGAAGCCTGGCCCTCTGGCCTAGCCCTCAGCCCTCCTCTCTGCTCTTTAAATGCCCTTCAAAGACTCTGTGCTCACAACCCTGCTTCTCTCCCTTCCATGCTCCTCTCATGGCTCAGCCACTGTTCGTCCCCCCTGCCTGGGTCTACACCTAATTCGCAGCTCAGCTTTCAGAATGGATATAGACTCCAAGCACTCGTACCCCACTGATCTCACTCTGGTCCACACCCCCTCACTTTATGCCCTCTCTCTGGCCTTCCTGGTTCTGCCTTGCATACCGGCCTTGATTTCTTCTTAGCACAGGCGCTGCAATACCTCTGAGATCTCAGCTCGCCTCGCCTCACACCTTCCCATCTTCTTCAAAGTAAAAGTCAACCTTGTCACGGTGTCCTTTAAGGCTCTCTTAGATTTAGTGTCCACTCCTGCCCTGACTTCCTGTCTATGTTTCCTCAGGAGCACACACCTTCAGCTATGGTGGCTGCCTGCTGCTACCTAGTCACCCGAGGCCCTGACCAGCTGCAAGGTCTTTGTAATCTCTCTTCTTGCTACCTGGTGTTCACATAGCCCCTAGATTCCTAAACTTACTTGGCCTACCACCCCTTTTTACAGGAAAAAAAATCACTCATTGTCCACCTGACCATTAAAATCTTTTGTACTCTTGCCCCTAATTCAGGATACGGTTTGGGTGTCTGCTTGTGTAGCGCCCCTGGATGCTTTGAGGCCCAGACATCGTCAATGGACTGTTTCACTGCTACCCAACGGGCAGTACCGCCCCCTTTGGGAAAAACTGGGATAGTCTCTGGACTCTCATTTTACTCAGAACTCCGTTCACATGTCATCTTACAGGAACAGCCTCGGGGTTTCTGTAGACAAGCAAAACCAGTAAAACATGTATGTAAATATATTGAGAAAATTGTACTTCGTGACTCACACACATGGGGGGGTTAGCACGTCCCATATCCGTGGGTCCAGTGGCAACTTGGAGACCTCTGCTGGTTCATGGGGTAGCAGAGGAACAGATGTCTGCAGGTTTATGAACTAGAGCTGCAGGCCAGGCGTTAAGCAAAAACATAACAAAGAATCGAGACGGCTAACCACGATGACAAAATACAACAGAAATAAACCCCCATAGTTTTAACTGTTCGAGATTTTAGCTATTCAAGTCAGAGTTATCATTTTAATTTCCTATAGTCATCTTCAGTACTCTCATCTGGTAACCAGGTTCTTCCCATTCCTCAGTTTCATCGGAAAATCACTGGAGACTTATTCGCTGAGTAGCTCCTGCAAATGTATTTTGGCCTTCCGCTCTCACCCATTCCCTTCTGAAAACCAGAATCTCGCCTGCTAAGCTTTGATACTATTCCCTTCTTCCGATTTGGATTATATAATTTACAATCCATGGATAACAGATGTTGGTGTGCTTCTTCCATGTGGATTAGTTGACATCTCACTTAGATGGCTGCTTGTTTGGAAACAAGCCTTTAAGATCCCAGATGCTGTTCTGTCTGATTAGTGGGGCACCATCTAATTTCTTCACCAATGCTACCCTTAAGGGACCTGATCTCATTCAAGAACTTTTTGAAGCCCCCTTGTATTCTTGACCTTGATAGTTAAAGGTACACTGCTTCTGACAGGTATCAAGAAAAAGACATTGATTAAAGCAATAGCTATGTGCTGTCTTCCAGGAAATGTACTAATGTGCTCAAGCAGTGAAACCACATCTGGATTAGCAGTTACAATCAGAGCCACCACTGGTTAAGTTTATATCAATTCACTGTCACTCTCTTAAGATCCTTTTTTTTTTTTTTGCACAAGACAGATAGGTAAGTTGAATGAGATTGTGGTGGAAATCATCCCCCTCCATTCTTCAAGTCTTTATGGTGACATTAATCTCTGCAGGTTCTCCAGCAATGTAATACTGCTTTTGGTCTAATATTTCTTTGAGGAAAGTTCTAATGGCTTCCACTTGGCCTTTCTTACTGTAATAACCCTTTCTCCATGTGTCAGGGATCCAAAATTCTGCCAATTGCATATTCTGGACCTGGAGAGATTATTACAGGATTATTTCAGAGACCACTGTACCCACTGTTGGATAGGCATGAGCTGACATTTGGGCCTCCTAGAATGAGTGTCAGTTTAGTGCCATAGGGATCCTTTGAGAAATATTAACTATCTATATTCTGACAGTGTAGTGGATTTCTACCTCAGAGGATTCATAGGAGTTGTGGGCCTATACACTTGCTCATCTTGGAATTGATAGAGCCCTCTAAGCATCCCCTGCATGTGTGGGTATGTCCATCTTGATAAATCTACTCTAACATTCCAATTTACTTCAGCTTTTAGACCCCTTTTCCAGTATATAAAAGCAATTCAACTTCATTCAGTATAGGCCACTTCATAGTCCTCATTGTCGTCCCGCAACAATGTAACTACTAGGTACTTTTCTGACGCCGTGAGCTGAAACATCGAATGAAGACTTGCCACTTGGCAGGCTCATAGCACTACACTCAGACTGACACAGTTCCCACACCTAATCCCGAGGCCTTTGTTTCTCCTTGTGTTCAGTAGGAAAAGCAAGCAGTCTCTGTCTGGAGTATGCCATACCTCCTCCTGGGCCACACTTTATGCCTCAAAGAAGTCGTGTCACGGGACAGTGGACTTCACACTAGTTATTGTTCTAAAAGCAAAAAGTGCATCTTGCAAAGCATTTGCCTCATACAAAGATTCCTGGGACACAGCTGTGGGACTATGGTCAGATGAGGATAAGAGGGCTGATTTTACTATCGAAGGTGATTCAGGCAAAGAAGGTGGGTTAATCCCTTCAGATGGGGGCAGGAGGCTGGTCCTTCTGAAAATAAAAAAAGGTAATTCAACAATAAGGGCTCCATGTCCCTAGCTTGATCCTTTTATTGTCTACATTTTCCCATCTCAATTTTCAGGATCTCACATCTTCCCCGTCAAACCTTTCAACATAAGGGATTCAGTTGATGGTGTAATTAGCTATTCTTCAGCTAGGACTCAGGAATGATGGTGGTGTGTGGGTTACAAACTGGACTGTTAGCTAAAGGTCAGCGATTTTAAAAGCACCAGCCACGCCCCAGGTAAAAGATGAAGTTTGTGCTCCGATAAATATTTATAGCCCCCAGAGCCCTCGAGGACATTCGATTTTGGCTTATGCAGTCACTGTGCATTGCAGCCAACTCAGTGGTAGTGAGGATAAGACTCTGGATGGGTTTTCAGCAATCACAACACTGCTACAAGAAATAAGACTTTATTTCAAGATCCAAATAGCAACTTTCAGGTCCTTTATGTACTGCTTGAGCCAGGACTTTGAAGCTCTGGACTCATCATTTTCTCTTTCCGCGTTGTGTATCTGAAAGCTGAACCAGCCAGCTTCACTATGCTTGTGGGTGTAACAAAAATGTTGAAAGATAATAATGAAATAGTAGTCACTCACAGCATTGTCTCTCACAGATGTTTGATCTAATGGTGGGGATATTATGCTTGTCTTTATTGCCACCTCATGCCATGGATTACTATGCCTCTTTACTATTGGAAGTCGAGCAATTAGTACTTTTAAATCCAGCCAGACTTGAGAATAAGTTCAGAAAGCATGCTGTAGTGGAGTTAACAAACCCAGGGACAAGAGAACAACAAGTGCTCCAAAATCAGTGACAAGGATGGTGTAAGAGGCCTAGTAGGGCTTGATCAAGGACAATGTAACTGAGAGGAATTACTGAAACTCAAATGAAGGCTGAGCATGATAGTGGGACAAGAGAAAAGTAAATGGAAATAGAGGAAAGAACTACAAGGCAAAGGGCATTTATAGAGGTCTAAGTACAGGTGTGTACATATGTAAATATATTTATATATGATGATGGGGAAATAGATCTATGTGCATATAGTTATAGATTTAGTATTAAGGTAGCAGATGGACATTGGGCCTCCACTCAAGTACTCCCTCAATGTCAGAACACTTTGTTCTATTAAGCTGGTATTCCATGAAGCTCACCTTCCTGACATGATCGCTGAAGACAAATGGGTACATAAGCAAATGTGGTGAAGAAAGCTGATGGTGCCCAGCTATCAAAAGATATAGCATCTGGGGTCTTAAAGGCTTGAAGGTAAACAATTGGCCATCTAGCTCAGAAGCAACAAAACCCACATAGAAAAAGCACAACAACCTGTGTGATCATGAGGTGTCGAAGGGATCAGATATCAGGCATCAAAGAACAAAAAATCCTATCATGGTGAATGAGGGGAAGTGCAGAGTAGGGACACAAAGCCCATCTTTAGGCAACTGGAGATCCCCTCACAGAAGGATCATGGGGAGGAGACAAGCCAGTCAGGGTGCAGTGTAGCAATGATGAAACATACAACTTTCCTCTAGTTCTTAAATGCTTCCTCTCCCTCCCCCGCCATCATGATCCCAATGCTACCTTACAAATCTGGCCAGAGGATGTAGACTGATACAGATAGGAAATGGAAACACAGGGAATCCAGGATGGATGAACTCCTCAGGACGAGTGGTGATACCGGGAGTGTCAAGGGAATGTAGAATAGAAAGGGGGAACCAGTCACAAGGATTTACATAAAACCCCCTCCCTGGGGGACAGACAACAGAAAAGTGGGTGAAAGAAGATGCCGGACAGTGTAAGACATGACAAAATAACAATTTATAAATTATCAAAGGTTCATAAGAGAGGGGGACTGGGGAGAGGGGGGAAACAAGGAACTGATGCCAAGGGCTCAAGTAGAAAGCAAATGTTTGAGAATGATGATGGCAACAGATGTACAAATGTGCTTGACACAATGGATGATTGTGTGGATTGTGATAAGAGATGTAAGAGTTCCCAAGGAAAGTATATAACTAAAAAAGAAAGAAAGCATTCTGTGTTGGGCCGGGTTGACTAGAGAAACAAATCCAGAGATACTCATATATGTATAAGAAAAAGTTTTATCTCAAGAAGTAATTATGGATCAATAAAAAATTCCATCCCAGTCCAGCTCTTCAGTCTATAAGTCGCTCTTCAGACTCATTAAGTCACATGCAATGATGCAGAATGCAGGACAATCACAGGCCAGTGGGTGTAGTTATGTGGATCCAACTGACCGTATCGTAGTGCTTGCAGCAGCCAGGAAAGTGAAGGCACAGAGAGTGGGGGAGGTGCCTAGGACCCTGCTTATGAGAAAGTCTCGCTCACAGAGAGTCACCATCAGGGTGTGACCTGATTGACAGACTAAACTCTACCCTTACACTTTCATATATCTTCAAGTTGACATGAAATGATGTAACTACCACTTATTCTTTGAGTTTTGTTCTTCTAGAATCACTCTTGGTGTCAAATAGCTAAGTCTGAGTTCTCGAGAGGGGTGCATCAGTGAGATGCACACATACATACATATAAAGAGATTTGCTGCATGGTAGGGGTTTATGCAGTTGTAGAGGTTGGCAAGTCCCAAACCTACCGTATGTGTCCAGTGGAAGCTAAGGATTTCTGATGACTTGTGGGGTTGTAGGACTGGTGAATCCACGACCTGCTGGTTAGGATGGAGACTTCTTCAGGTTTATAACACAGGAACTGCAGATCAGGCAACTAGAGTGCAGGTCAAGAAAGAGAGCAAACTTTGCCACAACTTCCACTTCGATAAAGGAAGCTGGCCACACTCCCGAGGCAATTTCCCTTTCAACTGATTGGCTGTTCATATCAGATCACAAAAATGAAAGTTGATTCCATTATGAAAAAGCACCTGTCAGACTGATGAGAATCATAGTCTAGTCAAATTGAGGTTTACATTAGTCGTTACAGTTCCCTCAACCAACTAGTTGCCCCCCTCTTGCTCCTTGCTTGGCTTTCTCAGCACTTCCCCCATATGGCATACTAAGTTTGGTTCTCATTAGCATATGTGGTGCACAGCCCAGAGACTACGTTCACCACTGCTTCGCTAGTGCTAGAGCAAGACCTGGCATGTGGGCGCTTACTGACTATGTTCTACAAGTGAAATTTGGTGTTGACTGAACCCCATGCTGGGATTCTTGTGCCCTTGTATTTTGAATGAGGTCATTGCTAGTGTTTCCTGTCATTCACATCTGTGAAACCGTATGGGTTTGGCAGAAAGCTCAGACTCAGGAAACAGCAGTGGGGGTCAGGGACACAGTGATTCCTAGGGCAAGGGGCAGTAAAGAACCAAAAATTGTTGTCATTCTTTGCAATTCATTATTGTATCGTACAATAGCCTTTCTGAGAACTGTTGATTTGTGACTCTTGGGTCTTCCGGTTAAACTGATTCCCACAATTTCCCTTAAATTTTCTCCAGTACATAATTCATCACACCCTCAGTTGGAGGTCTCACTTCAGGGTAACAAGAAGTGTCATACACGCAATATTTTTGTTATATCCTTAAGAACCTAAAGTTATCATTTCAACGACCGTGGAATGAACAGGGTCGGGAGCATGTACCCCTTCCCTGCACTCACAGTAATGGGTGGCTCTCTTCCCTCTCTAGTTTGAAAACAGCGTGAAGTCCAATTTGCTGCTCAAGGAGCTTTATGTGGAGAACGCACACCTGCTAAAAGCCCTCCAGGTTACTGAAGAGAAACAAAGAGGAGCTGAGAAAAACAGCCTCATCTTGGAAGAAAAACTCAGAGCTCTCAACAAATTAATCAGTAAGATTTCTCCGGCATCCCTCTGTGTGTAAAGACTGCTTGCTTTCTTGGAATTCATTCTGAAAAGAAAATCTTAAAACCTGAGCCACTGTGATGCCTTAATCACTTGCAGCTTATTGGCCATGGTCCTCAGAAACAGGGCGACTGTGGTGTCTGGCTCGTTGCAGCAGCATGTGCTCTGTGCCAGATCCTGGGAACATACACGTGTTGGACAAGAGCACATTTTTATAAAACTCCCAATTTTACCACTGGGAAAACATGATGGAAACACTTGGTCAGGCCTGACAGAGAAAGTGGGTTAAGATAATGCAGTTCCAATACTGCATTTTCGACTTAAGCTCTCATTGCCATCGAGTCAATTACAATTCGTAGTGACTTTGGCTTCAAAGATTAAAATGTAAAGTAGGGCTCTAGACAGCTTTATCATATTTTTCCTTTTAAATTTCATTTATGTTTTCTTAAGCAGACACACAACAAAACATACATCACTTCAGCAGTTTTTAATGTATACAGTTTGCTGATACGGATTATATTCCTCCGGTCTGTAGCCATTTTCAGCTTTTTTGAGTTGTTGCTCATCTGTTAGCATAAATTCACTCCCCTTAGAGTTCCAGGGGAGTCCCGGTGGCATGGTGATGACAGCACTGGGCTGCTAGCCACAAAAGCAGCACTTTAAATCCAACAGACTTGGGAGAAAGACATGGCTGTCTGCTCCCATGAAGAGTTGCGGTCTCAGAAACGCACAGGGGCAGGTCTACTCGGTCCTGTAAGGTCATTGTGAATCAGAATTGATTTCATGGCAGTGTGGTTGGCTTTGTTTTTTGTTTAAAGTCCCAGGCAAATACTTCAAGTTGTTTTCCATTTTATTCCACATACATAGTTGTTAAAAGATCATCAAGCTCAAAGCAGACTTTTTTTTTTTACTAGTTAAGCCAAACTATTACTTGGTTTCAAGAAGACATTATGGTACATTTCTGGTTTAAGGCAATAGTTTTAGGAGTTCAGCCACCCTCCATGGCTCCAGAAAGTTGGGAATTATGAGAATTTTCTATTCTTGTCTGTATTTTTGCCCCATTTTGTTCAGGATCCTTCTCTGAACTCTTTGATCAAAATGCTCAGCAGTGGTAGCCAGGCACCATGCAGTTCATTTGGACTCGTGACAAAGGAGGGCATTGTTTATGGAGGCAGCTAATTAGCCATGCATTCCAGAATCCTACTCTATTCGATTCTGTTGTTCCACATGAATCGACACCAACTGTGCCTGACAACTGAAGGAGGAGGTAGAACAGAAGCACCAAACATGTTAATAAGCCAAATAATGGTATGTCCCATGAAACCATTACCCTGAACCTAAGAGCTTTACTGTCTGGTTATTCAGCTCTGTCCTCTGTTACACTTCCCAATGGCTGCTGAGTGCAGACTTTCCAGAAGGGCTTCCCTCTGTAAGCAGAGTGTCCTCTAGACAATAAAGGAGAGGACTCTTGTTCGTTTGGAACCACTTTACCACATGTAAATATTGGTACTGTGGTTACACCTGTAGGCTTGTATTTATTGTACATTAATCTTTTTTTCATTGGAGTGTTTTTGCACTGGGAATTGAACTATATGTTCAAAAAAGATAAAAATATAGTTTTATACCAAAATTGATGGTCATTTGTTTATCTGAATGTACTACTGTAATGTGAAATGAGTCACTGTATTTGCAGTTTTTCAATTAAAAAATATCTATATTTCAATTTTGTCCTTTGTTCTTCAATTATAAAATATCTCAAATAATTAGAAAATACAGTTTTAGGAGAAAACCCATATACCCATCAACTAGATACATTTAATATAATATTTTGAAATTTTTCTTTTTAAAAGATATAAAATATTTTAGATAGAGGTGAAGGTCGTATTCTATTGATTGCAACCTTTTACTCGTCCTAAAGGCACGCACTATCCCAAAGATGGTAAGTAAGTCTCCTGGTCTCTTTGTACATTTATTATATATGCATTATATAGTCTTGATTAGTGTCCACTCTTTTACTTTTGCATGTATCCATTGCAACGGCTACACAGAAACTCACAGACAAAATGCGTGATGAAAGAATTTAATAACTCAATAAGTTATAGTGCCAAGAGAAATGCTCAGGGTAGGTGTTTAACAGGACACATTACAGAGTTTCAGGTATGCTAATAAACACCCGAAGTGGCATACAACTCTGCTATGAGCCTCAACCCAAAGACATTCAGCTCAGGCTCTGGTCAAACCCAGGTCAGCAAACCCAGGTCTCCGAATTAAGTGCCCAGACTGAAGGACCAGGAAAACGTCAGTCTTCACAACCTAGAAATTGAAAACATTGTTCGGCACCCAGCTACCATGACCAAGTGTTATGAAAAGGATCACAACAGAAGGTTCTGTCTAGAGTGGGGGAGAAGTTAAGAACATAACCCTAAAGGATGCCAGGTTTACTCATCGAACAGAGATAGGCAGGACCTCCAAGATTTGCACTCTTCCCCTGCAGATCGGGAACTGAACTCAAATGGTACATTGACGGTATTGCTGCAATTAATGGGTTGAATCAGAATGCATATGAATTGTGGTAAATGATGTAAAAATATCACCTGATCTTTTGAGGGCAGGCCAGGTATGAGTGATAGGCTTTTTCACTGGGGTCAAGGAGGGGAGCCAAGCCCTTCTTTCAAAAGATATTTTTAATTAAAAGTTTCTTTTTTCATATAACACTGTTTAGGAATGAATAAAATGTAGCACAAAACCTGTCTCTTTCAGCCCTGCCATGTTCCCAAACATGCTCCGCAGTGTTCCCCTTGCTCATATGATAAATATGATTATATCTATCCATACTTGTTTTATGAAAAATGCTCACACTGTACAAGTTGTAGAGCGGTCCTTCAAAAATTAAGGACTGTAAAAATTGTCCTTCAAAAAAAGTTAAGTATTCCAAGATAAAAGCTGAGCGTTCATAGCTATTAGACTCCCATACAAGAAAACTTAAAGCCAGTCCTCCAACGTGAGAAATGTGAAGGAATGATACTAGAAAGTCACTCAAAGTTGAACACAAAAGGGAAAATGATGAGAACAAATGTACAAATGTGCTTGAAAATTGATATATTTATGGATTGTGATAAGAGTTATACAAGCCCCCAATAAAACTATTTTTTAAGTTGTATGAGCCCCCCAAAAACTGATTTAATAAAAAAGAAAGAGCTAGATCTGGAAATGGTGGAATGTCACCTGGCTTATATTCTTTTCTTATTTTTTGTACAATGACTATATTCCTTTCTCTCTTTTTTAATCATTTTACCACAATCCATATCTACACCCATTGTGTCAAGCACATGTGTACATTTATTTCCATCATCATTCTCAAAATACTTTCTTTCTACTTGAGGCCTTGGTATCAGCTCCTCATTTTTCCCCTCCCTCCCCACCCCCTTCCCTCATGAACCCTTGACAATTTATAAATTACTATTATTTTGTTATGTCTTACACTGTCCAACATCTCCTTTCACCCACTTTTCTGTTGCCTGTTCCTCAGGGAGGGGCTTATATTGTAGATCCTTGTAATCGGTTCCTCCATTCTATCCCACCTTTCCTCCACCCTTGAATTATCACCACTCTCACCACTAGTCCTGAGGGGTTCATCTGTCCTGGATCCCCTGTGTTTCTTTCTGTACCCGTGTACATCCTCTGGTCTAGCCAGATTTTAAGATAGAATTGGGATCATGATAGTGGTGGGGAGGAAATATTTAAGAACTAGAGGAAAGTTGACTCATCCTTCCCTGTGGTCCCTCTGTGGGGAGATTGTTCCACTATCTACAGATGAGCTTTGGATCTCTGCTCCAGCCCTCTCGTTTTTATTTGTTATGTGTCTGCTGATGCCCAGTTCCTATGACTCCTCATGATCGCACCAGCGATGTGCTTCTTCCATGTGGACTTGTTGCTTCACTGCTGAATGGCAGCTTGTGTGACATCAAGCCTTTTAGACCCCAGACACTATATCTTTTAATAACCGGGCACCATTTGCCCTCTTCACCACATTTGTTTATGCACCTATTTTGTCTTCAGCGATTGTGTCAGGAGGGTAAACATCTCATGCTGCTGACTGGTTAGAACAAAACTTTCTCTTTTTTAAAAAATTTATGTATTGGGGCTCATGCAATTCTTATCACAATCCACACATACATCAATTGTGTAAGGCACACTTATACATTCATTGCCCTCATCATTCTCAAACTTCGCATTCCGCTTTGGTTCCTGGAATAAGCTCCTCATTTTCCTTTTTTCTCTCCCTCTCCCTCCCCGCTCCCCTCTCCCTCATGAACCCTTGATAATTTATAAATTATTATTTTATCTTGTCTTACACTGCCAGGCATCTCCCTTCACCCACTTTCCTGTTGCCCATTCCCCAGAGAGGAGGTTATATATAGATCCCCGTGATTGGTTTCCCCTTTCTACCCCTCCTTCCCTCCCGGTATCACCACTCTCACTGTTGGTCCTGAGGGGGTTCATCTGTCCTAGATTCCCTGTTTCCAAATCCCAACTGTACCGCTGTGCATCCTCTGGTCTAACCAGGTTTGCAAGGTAGAAGTGGGATCATGATAGTTGGGGGGAGGAAGTGTTTAAGAACTAGAGGAAAGTTGTGAGTTTCGTTATTGCTACACTGAAGCCTGAGTGACTCATCTCCCCACTACCGCTCTGCAATGGATGTCCAGTTGTCTACAGATGGGCATTGGGTCCCCATAGAACAAAGTGTTCTTGAATTGAAGGAGGATATGAGTGGATGCCCAAAGTCCATCCCCTACCTCAGGGTATTGCCATATAAATATATGTACATGGGCCAATACCTCTATTTTTGTAGATTAATGTATTTACATATGCACACCACTATGTTTATACCTCTATCCATTGCTTTGCTTCCTTGGTCCTTCCTCTGTTGCCTTTTACCTTCCTCCTGTCCCACTGCCACTTTCCCCTTATTTCTGCCTCTTGGTAACCCCCTTAGCTAGTCTGCTGTTGCTCCAACATTACCACCACCCCCACCTTGGATCCCTATATCCTCATTACTGGCTCTGACACCCCAGTTGTTCCCCTGTCCATGGCACAGCCTGCTCAGCACCCCCTTCCTCCACCACTCTGACCTCCCAGGTCTCCCTGGAACCGTTGGTCCCAATGCTCTCACCTCAAGCATGCCTCCCATACCTATCCTATATAGGTAGGTACACCGACTATGACATAGCCCAAAATGATTTTTTAAAATAAAAATAGTAAATCAATAAGAAAAATTTTTTAAAAAGAGAAAAGAACTATACAAAAATCCTGGGTCTCTTCGCTGGCCTTCAAGACTGTCCAGGAGCTGCCTCTCCCAGCCTGGAGTGCATGTAGACCCTACTATGAAGCACCAAACCATGAGGACAGCATGGTCACATGGAAGGATGCATGAAGAGAGAGAGCTACAGGCTAGGGAGAGGAGCCAGCATGCCACACCCATACAGAGGCAGGCCAGGAGAGAGGAAGAGAAAGAGAGCGGGACTAGACCCCACGCTGGCACGCCAGGCTCGGAGGATGACGTTCCTGGGGGAAGCTAATGGGACACAGAGGGAACTGGACAACTGACAACAGCTGGTGGCATGCTGTCCCCTTGCTGGAGCAGACTGCGACAAAGTATATTTCTTGATCACAATTGAATGTAAACAGAATTTGGTAACACAATGAAACTGAAATACACAATTATATGGAAATTAAACCATTATACAAACAACCAGTGAATATTTAGAGTCAAATGAAAATGAAGATACAACACACGAAAACATTTGAGACTCTGAAACTGTTAGGGTGGGGGAAGGGAAGTATACTTATTACCAATTAAGTGAAGGTTTACAGAGAAGTTCATCAGTTTTACATCGAAAAATTCATACACATTGATTTTGCACATCCACTCCAATACCTTCCATGTGCCATCCTACTTCCCCACTGGGCTTTCTCTTATCATCACTCCTTCTTTAGTAACCCTCTGGACTTTGTCATTGGGTAAATGCTGCCCTTTGGGTTTTAAGCTGTTGATGGTTTTAAAAAAGGTCATTTCAGTTCCACGCCTAGAGGACATTGGTTATATTCTTGGGGTATGCTACTAGACTCCATTCAACCAGTAAACCCAGTCTGTTTTATGATCATGAGTTCTGTTCCACATTTTACCCCCATTCCATTGAGGACCTTCTAATGTGATTGTGTTCAGAGTAATAGGTAGCGGTAGTCAGGCACCATTTAGGTTTTCCAAGCTCAAGATTATAGAGACTAATGTTTGGGTTGTTCATCATTCTATTGTAATAATTGTATTCAACAAGTCTTTTGACTTCACTCTTGTTTCCTCCGAGTGCAGAGAGACCAATAGTTACTACTGGCTGCTCATGCACAGTTTTCCTTATTTAAGTCACTTTTTTAAAAAACAAAAATTTCAAAAGAGGACCTGATGCAAGGGGCTTAAGTGGAGAGCAAATGCCTTGAGAATGATTGGGGCAGGGAATGTATGGATGTGCTTTATACAATTGATGTATGTATATGTATGGATTGTGGTAAGAGTTGTTTGAGTCCCTAATAAAATGTAAAAGAAGAAAAGAGAAAAAAATGATTAGGGCAAAGACTGTACAGATGTGCTTTATACAATTGATGTATGTATATGTATGAACTGTGAAAAGAATTGTATCAGCCCCAATAAATTGTTAAAAAAATTAATTTAAAAAAATTCCTTTTATTTTTTTGTACTGTCCGACGTCTCCCTTCACCAACTTTTCTGTTCTGTTTTAATGTAATTTTTATCATTAAACTCTGAGTCTAATGGTAACAAAATAGAACGTGTGTGTGTCTGTGTTAAAATAGTCATTAAAGAATAGAATTCAGAGACAGAGAATTTTTTTAAGTTTTTAAAAATATTTTCTATTGTTACTTAGGTGAAGGTTTATAGAGCCGACATCAGTTTTACATTAAATAACTCGTTAAATCTACCATTGTCTTGTCATTTCCAATGTTTTTTGCCAATCTCTTGTTTTATATTGTCTTCCCTTCACAAAAATAACACCTGTCTACCCTCTAGCTTCCACAGACAGAGAACTTATTTTTGACAAAGGCCTAAAAAACATTAAATGGGAAGCAGACACCTCTTCAATAAATGCTATTGGAAATACTGGCTATCCACTTGCAGAAGAACAAAAAAAGACCACTGCCTCACCCATGCACATAAACAAACTCAAGATGGATCAAATTCCAAATGTAAAACCCAAAGCTCTCAGGATCAGAAAACTGGGACAAAACTAGGAACCCTAGTGCAGTAGATGGGCTATCAGAAATAACAAAGCTGACACAATCCATAGAAAACTAAATAGTGGGACATATTAAAAAATAAAAAAACTTGCATACATTAAAAGACTTCATTGAAAGAGTAAAAAGACCCATAGACTGGGAAAAGATATTTAGTAATGACATAACAAAGGACTAATTACTAAAATCTACAGAATTTACAAGGTGGCAAGAAAAACAAACTAGTAGCCCTATGAAAAAGTGGGCAAAGGACCGGAGCAGATGATTCACAAAGGATGATACGCGAATAACTAATAAACATATGAGTAAGTTCTCTCAGTCATTAGCTATCCAGGAAATGCAAGTCAAAGCAACCATGAGATACCACCTAACACCCATAACTGTAGCCCAGTTAAAGTAAAAAAGCTGAGAACAGCAAATGTTGGAGAGTGTGTGGTGAGATAGGAACTCTTATCCTCTGCTGGTGGACTTGTAAATATGTACAGACACTCAGGAAGGCAGTATGGCGATACCTAGATGGCAACTGAACTACCATATGATCCAGCAATACCATTACTGAACATATACCCCAAAGAAATAAAAAAACATCATAAGCAGACATTTGCTCCCCCATGTTCATCACAGCACAGCTCACAATTGCTAGAAGCGGCCTCCATTCCCAACAATGGATAAAAAACCTCTGGTACATAAACATGATGAGTACTGCGCATGCCTGAAGAACAGCAATGAGACCCCTCACGTCGTGGAGGGCTCTGGAAGACATGCTGAGGGAAGCGAGTGAAGCACGAAAGGACAAGCACTGTGTGAGTCCAGAGCAGCAGGAACAAGCAGCAGAAGGGGCGCAAGCTCAAGCGTGCAGGCCATGCAGTCGTCTGGCTGGGGTCAGACAGGCCGCTAACGAGCTGGACCAGTGCCAATGACCTACACATCATCTGCTCCTGGTGAGTATAGTGTAGGTCACTTGGCCGGAGGTCACCTCACGACAGCTGGGATCAAATGGAGGGTGCGAGGGGGTAGTGGCTGTTCGCTGAATAGTAGCCATTTAGATCTGTGGTGAGGTCTCCCAGAGAGGGAGGTAGCCCCGTCGGAGGAATGGGGTTTACTGATGCGAGGTGCCGCACAGGAGATGAAAGGGAATGGTCAAATTTGGGGGTACATAGGTGCATGCCTGTTGAAGGGAGGGGAGGGAGAGCTAACCTCCAGGTGGGGGACAAAAGACTGAGGATGCTCTTGGCAACAATAAATGGGAGGTGTCTTCAGTGGCATGCAATGGGTGGGCAGAACTGGTGTAGGGCATCTGGGGGGGGGGGTATCCCAGGAAAGCAGACCAGGTGCCATAAAATGCTGGGACACCAAATCCTGGATCTTTGGGGTGCATGCATGCTCCAGAGGCTACATCAGTGAGCCCCATATGGGAATCCCACTGGGTGAACTAGACTCTACCTCAGACACACTTGTAACATGAGGACTTAAGCTGGAAATACATGGTGCCTGAGGAAGCAGAAAACAGCTGTACCAAGAGTGGTGTACTGATGGTTGGTGGACAAATAAGGTCATGTTACATCAACCCCCTTTATGCTGGGTTAAGATATCTATTATTCTGGAAATCTTGTGACAGCCCCTCTACTGTGTGTTGCATGTGCTTGGGTATATTAAGGTGTGTCTCAGGGGTGCAGCACCATGGGGGTCACTTTCTTGAAGCTGTTATTTGTTTCTGCTTTTTAGTAAATGAGACCCAGAGACTTTGAGAAAGAAAATATAACAATAGTTTGGGGGGGCGAGGATAAAGAGGGTCGGGGGAAGTAAGAGGGAGATGATGTCAAGTAGTCTAGGAGGGAAATGTATGTGTGGAGACTGATTGTGGCAGCAATTTTACAATTCTGTTTGATGTGATTGAACTATGGAATAATATGACATTTGTATTAACTCCTAAGTTAGCAAATTTTTTAAAAAGCATAGATTCAGGAATGGTTTGGGGGCTCACACTTAAAAAGAATTATCATGGCCCTGCTCAGTACTCACCTTCATGAAATGATCACTGAAGATAAAAGTACTACAGCGAAGTGTCGCAAAAAAGTAGATAGTAGCACTCCCTCAATGCATGAATACTTTCTTTTATTAAATTGGCACTCTGTGATGCTCACCCTCCCGACACAACTGCTGAAGCCAAAGCGGGTGAACAAGTAAATGTGAAGAAAGCTGATGGTGCCCGGCTATCAAAAGAGATAGTGTCTGGGGTCTTAAAGGCTTGAAGATATACAAGCGGACATCTAGCTCAGAAGCAACAAAGCCCACATGGAAGAACACACCAGCCTGTGTGATTGCATGGTCCCGAAGGGAACAGATATCAAAGAACAAAAAATCATATCATTGGCTGCACACCTCCATGATACAATCACCGAAGACAAACAGGTGCATAAGCAAATGTGGCGAAGAAAGCTGATGGTGCCCGACTATCGAAAGAGATAGTGTCTGGGGTCTTAAAGGCTTGAAGGTGAACAAGCGGCCATCTAGCTCAGAAGCAATAAAGGCCACATGGAAGAAGCACACCAGCCTGTGCAATCACGAGGTGCCAAAGGGACCAGGTATAAGGCATCATGCAATATATATATACACACACACACACACACCATAGTGAATGAAGGGGGAAGTGCAGAGTGGAGACCCAAAGCCCATTTGTCGGCCACTGGAGATCCCCTCATAGAGGGGTTTAGGAGAGGAGATGGGTCAGTCAGGGTGCGATGTAGTACCGATGAAGAACACAGCTTTCCCCCAGATCCTGGATGCTTCCTCCCGCCACCTACCATGATCCGAATTCTACCTTGCAGGACTGGATAGGGCAGAGGTTGTACACTGGTGCATATGGGAGCTGGAGGCACAGGGAATCCAGGGTGGATGATACCTTCAGGACCAGGGGTGTGAGGGCCGATGCTGGGAGAGTGGAGGGTGAGTGGGTTGGAAAGGGGGAACTGATTACAAGGATCCACATGTGACCTCCTCCCTGGGAGATGGACGGCAGAGAAGGGGGGGGGCGGTAGACTCTGGATAGGGCAAGATATGACAAAATAACAATCTATAAATTATCAAGGGCTCATGAGGGAGGGAGGAGCGGGGATGGAGGGGGGGAAAAAAGAGGACCTGATGCAGAGGGCTTAAGTGGAGAGCAAATGCTTTGAAAATGATTAGGGCAAATAATGTATAGATGTGCTTTATACAATTGATGTATGTATATGTATGGGTTGTGATAAGAGTTGTATGAACCCCTAATAAAATGTTTTTTTTTAAAAGTACTAAATCTAAAAAAAAAAAGAGTGGCTGAATTACAACACTAACTGAACCCTCTACTTAGAATGATTTCTGATGTTAACAGGAGAGCATGGATTGGGACTAAATGGGAACCTGAAAGTTACGGTGGAGAGGACTGTGCTACGCTGAGTTTTCTAGAGAAATAAATCAAACTACACTCAAATAACTTTATAGCAAAAATAAATTTACACCAGGAAGCCCAGCCCAGTTCAACTCAAGTCCATGGGTCAGATGCTAGATGAAGTCCCCTTTAGACTCACCCAGCTTCCAGCCAATGAAGGAAAGGCAAAGCAGGAATCGGGAAAATCACAGGCCAGTAGGGGCAAGAGCATCTGGATGTAAGGTCAGCAGGAAGAGGGCAGGGCACTGCAGCTCCTATGATCAGCAGGCCGGCTCGGCCATGAATCCTAGAGACGCAGAATCAAGGTAAGCAGGATGGAGGGAGAGGGAAGGAAAGTTGTCCATGGCATCTCTCTAAATTGGGCACCTCCTCCAAGGAGAGGGCCTTATTGAGATTGAACTCTACCCATACTTTCACACAGATGCATCAAACTGATATAAAATCGAACCATCATAGGGACACACGGAAAGGTTATTCTCAGAAATATCAGAACATGGATCCTTGACATGCCATTGAGTTACTTCAGCCAACAACACTACCACTCACATCTGAAGAGTTTAATCCATCATTAGTAAAGCCATTGTCCCCTCCACCTGCACTTGAGCTTAGCCCAACTTGCCCTGCTGATAGGGAACCTGGAGTTGTATCTGGAGCATTCCCTGCAGCAGATGCCTTGCAAGATAATGCTGACACTTGCTGGGAAACACCTTCGACACTCATGCCTGCTTCGACACTGCCTCTAAACTTGTCTCAGTAATCCCAAAGGTGACCTCCAAATATTGATCCAGAAAGAGCTGTGCTATCCTCTTAAAGGACTGCTAGCATTTTCTAGTATGTACAGGCAGAGACCCGAGGAATGTGTGCGGGAGTGAGATGATGATGCAAGGAGCGAACGGTTGCATCAGTCTGAATGTGTTGACATGGACCAACTAAGCACTGATCCTTCAGTCAGTGTTTCAGCACCAGACGTTAGGACAGAATCTAATAGTTTATCTGTTTGGTTTACTGAAGCAAAGCTTCTGCAGTGGCTTAGAGCAAGTTAAGTTGAAGTACCAGACCTAGCTTGGTATACTTTAGAGGATTAAGGGAATGGGCGTGTTTCAGGGCAGACCCATAGACTCACAAATGGAATGCACTGAGGACACACCTTTTCTCTCAGTGGGAAACAAATTTCTGAAGGGATCATAAGTATCTCTAAAGACTGCTGTGATTGATATTTTATTTTGAGCCAGTTTTGACAGTGGAAAATACCCTAATTAAGACGTTTGCACATAACATGGCTGATTGGGTCCCATGGTAGTAGGCGGTAAGCAGTAGCATTTAACAGAGACAAGGTGGGTGTGGTTGCCAAATGGTTAGCAGAGTCAAAGTAGTAACACAATAGCCTGATTTGTATGGCATTGGATACCTAAGCAGAGTGTCCCTAGGAGTGAAATAAATGAGAAACCTACCAAATCTATCATTGATCTGTACAAGTTGAAAAATTCTAGGCCAGTTGAATAGCAGTCTAATTCAAATAGCCAGATATAGAGTCGCAAATGCTCGATCAATTCCCAAAAATTGAGCCAGTTCACAAACCCTTCATTTACGGGGAAGCCAGGTCCCTTTGAGGAAGGCACCCACTACACTAATAAAAAATGCATAGTTAGCCTTTCTCCCAGGCCTGCCCAGTGGAAACTGTGCCTTTTATAAGTGACAATTCATTGGAGAAAGGAAATAATCAGACGTTGGGGATGGTTACTGGACATTGGCTCCAAACTGACATTAATCTAAGTGACCCTAAATTTTAAGGTCCCACAATCAGACTAGGAACATATAAAGGTCAAGTTATAATGGAGTCTTAGCTCAGGTTGATCTCACAGGGGATCCAGTATGAGCCCAAACCTATCCTATAGTAATTTCCCTGTTCTAGAACACATAAATGGAATAGACAGACTCACTGACTGCCAGTACCCCATATGGCTACCTGACTCTAGAACATGGACTACTATGGCAGGGGCAGGAGTGGAAGCTAGTAAAGCTACCTCTACTTAGGAAAATGGTAAAGCCAACGCAATTATGTTTTCCTGGAGGGATTGCAAAGATCAGGGTGCAAAGATTGCACCATCAAGGAATTGAAGAATATAGGGCTGGAGACCATTACTTCCGAACTGAGCTGTTGTCTATGGGGGGACTAGCAAACTCTAGACCTATGTGGTTTGTAAGGGTCCAGGTATAAGCTGTGCTTACACACACACAAGCACCAGCAGCGGTTAAGCCAGTTTTTAGTGTGGGGTTTTTTAATCACTTTATTAGGGGCTCTTACATCTCTTTTATAACAATCCATACATCAGTGGAGTCAAGCATATTTGTACATATGTTGCCATCATCATTTTCAAAACATTTTCTTTCTACTTGAGCCCTTGATATCAGCTCCTTTTTTCCCTCCCTCACCCACCCTCCCACCCTCAAGACCCTTGATAAATTATTATCGTTTTCCTATCTTACACCATCTTCTGTCTCCCTTCACCCACATTGCTGTTGTTTGTCCCCCTCAGGGTGTGGGGGTTATGTCTACATCATCATTGTAATCAATTCTCTGTTTCTCCCCCTTCTCCCCCTACATTCCCCCTAAGTGGCCTACGCTGATAGTATTGCTACTCCCATTACTGTTCCTGATGTGTTTATCTGTCCTGGATCCCGTGTGACAAGAGCTCTTATCTGTACCATCTGGTCTAGCTAGATTTGTAAGCTAGAACTGGAATTTGTAAAGTAGAAGTGGGGTCATGATAGGTGGGTGGGGTGGGGTGCGGGAAGCACTAAAGAACTAAAGAAATGTGTGTCTCGTCGGTGCTGTACTGCACTCTGGCTGACTTGTCCCTCCTGTGAGGGATGTCCAATTGTCTACAGATGGACTTTGAGTCTCCATCCGACTCCCTTCATTCACATCATATGATGGTTTGGGGTCTCCTGATGTCTGATACTGTTAGATTCCTCAGGTGGAAATACCTGGGTCATTGGCTTCCCATGAGAATGAATTCACACCGAAGCCTGGTTTGTGATCCAAGTGAATTTTTATAAAGGATAGAAGTGTAAAGGTGAAACTGAGGTACAGGGAGGAAGACAGACATAACTGACAGGACAAGGAAAGCAGAAACAGAAATAGCTTTATTAGGTGGGGCAGTAGGGCGGCTCCCTGCCGAGGTTTCGTGACCTAGGCGGACAGGTCAGGGAAGTCCCATTCAGCAGCTGGGGGCGAGGGTTTTTACAGGGGTAGTGAGGAATGTATGGCAATTAGCATATGGGGTCTGGAGACCTGGAGAATTGCTTGTCATCTCCTTGTAATTCTGACTTTTCAGGGCCCTCCACTGGGAGGCGTGGTTGACAGTACTGGTTGACTCCATTGACTCAATTAAGCTCACCTGGCCTAGATTGAGGTCCTCCCAAGAGTACTGGCTTCGTCTCAACTGCCTGAATTTATTCATGCCATCCAGCCTGGAGCAGCTTCCCACAGTCTGTAAGGGTGGAGGGAGGCCTTGGCAGGTAGAGGTAGAGGTTTCTGCCTCTAGCTCCCTAACACTTTCTGATCCCATCTACACCTTGTGATCACACAGGCTGGGCAACAATTTTATTAAAGCATAGATAGAATCATTTCCAAAGAAAGTATGTGAGTCCTTCTGGCATGGTGAAAAGGATACCTTAAGCATAGATAAAATATGCTTTGCTCCCGGAATGTAGTAGGGGTCCCTTTCACAAATTAAGAAGGGTCATTCATTGTCTAGGGGAAGACTCCTAGTTTCTAAATGACAGTTTTAAAGGGGAGGAGTTTGCCACTCCACAGATGTACAATTAGCTTTCTAATTAGTTATTTAGACCACCCTTGAGGCTCTTTAAATTGCAATCTCAGCTTTTGTCTCTGGATCAGTGTGCTGTCAGATTTATCTCCAGCAGCACTGCTGTGTGAGGACATTCATTAGGGCCTAGCTTCAAGGTTGACCTGCTTACTAACCTGTTCTCACAAGGTCTTCTGTTAATTCCCATATTGCATGCAGAAAATGCCTCTTCTGTCCCTGTCAATTTGGTCAGTGCAAAAAACAGATGGATCTTTGAGAATGGCAGGGGGTGCCTGGAAACTTATCCAGGTGGTGACTCCAATTGCAGCTGCTGTCCCAGAAATGGTTTTATTGCTTGAGTAGATTAATATCTCTTCTAGTATCTGATAGCAGCTACTAATTGGGCAAATGTGTTTTTCTCAATTCCAGTTTTAAAGGAGCAGCACAAGCAGTTTGCCTTTAGCTGTTGTGGCAGTTAGATGTTATGTCAACGTGACCCTGTGGGAAACTGTAGCACTAGTCCCACCTATCAAACAGGTTACAGCCTGATGACTCCTCCTAGGGGATATGAACTTTCAAATAAGAAAGACAATGAGAGCAGCAAGAGGAGATAAGCAGCACCTGAGAGGGGATTGAGGGGCAGCTGGGAGGAGGAGGATGACCAAGCAGCACACACTGCAGAGAACAGCGCAAAAGAGTTACTGAAAGGGATAGCACTTCCGGACCACAGGATTGTCACCATAAAGATAGGTAGACACAAATAGACTACAATGAGAGAGCAGAAACACCAGCCAATTAGAACCGCTTAGGGCATCTCCCCTCGGCCGCCTGAGGGGAGATTCCCGGGTCTTTGAATTGGGAAGCTAGCTGAGGGGGTGGGGGGTACGTGCCAGTGGGGTGTGATGGAGCAAAAGGATCATAATTCGAAGTGACCAGACTGGGACCAGGGAAAATAAAAATATAAATTTCTTTGGCTTCCTGCCAAGACCAGAAGACTGCCAGTGGAGATCCCCCGTCTAGGACTCACTCCTAGTAGTGGGTACTTCACAGCTTACTGAGCCTCACAGGGCTGAGAACAGGGCAGCTGAAAGCAGGTGTTAAGTGATTAACACCAAGAGCTCCAGCCCCCTCCTGAGGTACCACTCAGCACAACCCCTGATCGGAAGACACCCCAAAGGCCTGGTACCTTAAATAATTGGGCCACTCTGAGGATTTATTTTCATATTAGTTGTTACACATACCTGGATTGCATACACCTGACTCATTGACTAAGTATTTGCATCACAAAACAAGAAGCTGGAGCAGGTTTGGCAGGCAGAACAGGTTTTACAAGCCCAGGCAGGGAATTTATATAAGGGAGTTTATATATATCATTTGTATATATTTGTATGATATATTACTTTACGTTTTTTCCTTCCGATCTCATTGGTTTATTTCCTAGACCCCTAACACCCCATCTACCTACTAGTTCGCACCCACAACAGAGACTAAGCTCTGTGTGAAGCTTAGTGTCCCGGACAAACATACATTAACAGCTCTCCTGCATCTTATGCTAGTATGATTTTTCCTATTACTATTATTAAAACTGTCATCTCTTACCCCTTTTCTTTAATTTTCCTTTCTTTAGTCTAAATATCCAAAGTTTTACTTCATAACATCATTAACCTGTCTTTTAGTTTCACTGTACTGATCATCAAAATTTTTCTTACATTTTCAGACTCATAAAACCAAAGACTAATACTACTATCACAATATTTAAAATTGTTTTTGCTCTCAAATACTAGTACCCATTGATCCATCGTTGCAAATGAGGCATTTCAGGCCCAAATACCCCTTCCTTTAACCTACTATATAACACTACCTGATCCTCTACCCTCTTTTTTAACCTACTGCTTCCTTCACTCTCCCAACACTCATAACATTTCCTCCCCAAATTTCATATGACTCCCTTAACACATAAATTAGCAACCTCCCTCAGACACTTAATACAAACTATCCATTAGCCCTCTACTGCACCACCTAATAGAGTTAACCAGTTCCAAATAACATCGCCTACATAACACTCCCAATAGACTCCAAGATGACAAGGAAACAACAGAAGATATTAGTCACACACACACACACACACACACACACACAAAACAAGAGAAACATAAACAAATAACCAAATAGCAATCAGACTTAAATGTAATACCTGAAACTGTACAAGTTATGGATTTCCCAGAAAAAGAATGTAAAGAATGATGTTTGTGCTCATGCAACAGCTGAAAGAAGTCTGAAAGGAAAAATAAAACAATAGAAAAGCTATAACCTCATTAGAGAAACAAACAGAAACACAAAAATCAAACACTACAATAGCAGAATTACAAAGCAGGGGTGTCAAACTCAATTAAAAAGCGGGCCATTTGGTGCAACAGGCAAGATTCACATGGGCCACATCACATTTACAAATTTTGTTCAATTTCTATTTTGAAGTGAGGATTCAGGAATATGGATAGGATAATTAAAATACTATAATAGCTTTTATTTAAATATTTATTTTATTTAATGTATTTATAAAACTAAAATTATTGTTTTACCCTTAACTTGACAGTGCTTTCCTTCTACTAGTTTTCACTATGTCTTATGTTGTGACCGGAAAATATAACAAAGTAACTAATAAAAAACACCAAGATTTGGGCAGCTGACAAATGTGATGCACAATTGTAATGGCTTCCCTCTAAAAATGTTCACTAGCACTGCTGCTAGGTATGATCATAACAGCACAACCCAGAGTGCTCTTTTTCACCTTTTCACTATTGGGATCTCTTTACATTATGTGACACTGAGAGTGGCAGACAGATCGCTTCCAATCATCACTGGAACTAGGTCAGTGCATTTATACACATCCGCAGGCCCCCCAAAAAGCACTGGGCCACATGTATACTCATCTTCAGATAAAGGGTTAACGAGGGAATTGTGTGTACGGTATTGCCTCGATCTCCCCTAAGTGCTATTTTCTTCATAACAATTTTTTCTATTTTCATTTTATTTCAGAGCATCGCAGGCCACAAAAAATGCTCCTCAGGGGCTACATGCGGCCGACAGGGCCAGTTTGACACCCCTGCTATGAAGGAAAAGCGGGAGGCTGTAAAAAAAATAGAGATACAGAATTGAAGAGATAGAAACCCAAATTAGTGAACTGAAAGACAAATCTATAGATTCCAATCTAAAGGAAGGACAAATAACCAAAAAATGCAAAAGAGACTGAGAAAAGCTTGATAATAATGTGGGACACCATTAAGAGGAACAACCTGCATCTTGTAGGAATCCCAGAAGAGGAAGAAACAAACAAAGTTACATCCACACAGAGACTAGTCCAAGAGCGCCAGCCAAAGAACTTTGCTCAATGTCTAAAAGAGAAAAAGCCGATTGTTTAGGAAGCCAAAAGAACCCCAGCCAGGAGAGATTCTAAAAGGCAAACTCCACGGCATATTGTAGTCAAGATGTCGAACATCAGAACGGAAACAACAAACAATCTAAAAGCACCTAGAGAAAAAGATCAATTACACACAAAGGTTCAGCAACTAAATATGGTGGTATAATACAATTATTTCAAGACAAGAAAAGCCAAAAGCAAGACCACCATTACAAAAAGTACTCAATGAAGTACTGTGGCCAAAAAAACCAACAGCAACAACACACAAACCTGAAACCAACATTCAAGACAATTCCTCACAAAAACCAGCACACACGGAACAACAGCACACACGGAACCAGCACACCAGAGCAAGGGAACGACACAGGAAGAACAAAGAAACTGAACACAATACACATCCAAACACACAACACACGCATATATAAACCAAAATGGTGGAAACAAATACACATACATGTCAATAATTTCACTGAATATTAATGTACTAAATACACCAGTACAGAGACAGAGAGAAGCTGAATGGATAAGAAAGCAAGCCCCATCAATATGCTGCCTACAAGAAAAACACCTCACAAACAGAGACTTGAAGACATTAAAAATCAGAGGTGGAACAAAAGCATACCCAGCAAACAGCAATAAAACTCAGCAGGGGTAACAATATTAATCTCCAAGAAGATAAACTTCAAGGTAAACAACATAACGAGAAAAGATTGAATACTACATAATGATAAAGGGAAAAATAGCTCAGAAAACCATAACTATAATAGTCATCTATGCACTCAATGAAACACCTTTGAAATACATCAGATCCTCATAGAATTGAAAAAGGACCAAGGCACATCGACAGTAAGAACAGAAGACTTCAATACACCACTCTCAAAGAAAAAAAAATGTCAAGAAAAAAGGCAATGAAGACCAAAAAAAGTTTAATAACACAATCAATAAAAACTATCTTGGATGTATGAGCCCCTAATAAAATGTTTTTTAAAAAAACTATCTTGGAGGGAAGATGGTGACTGAGTAACACATACCAGAGGGACTCCACAGAAATCAACCCAGGAGAGCTAGTAAGAGGGAAATTCAACACTGCTGGGTCGCAGGAGGCGCATCATAAAGATAAGTAGGCACAGATCCACAAGGTTTGAAGGGACTGGGGGGCCCTCAAAGTTTAGTATTAAGGTAGTAGATAGACATTGGGCCTCCATTCAAGTACTGCCTCAATGCAACACTGTGTTCTATTAAACTGGCATTCCATGATGCTCACCTTCCCAACACAATCGATGAAGACAAATGAGTGCATAAGCAAATGTGGTGAAGAAAACTGATGGTGGCAAAAGATATAGTGTCTAAGGTCTTAAAGACTCAAGGTAAACAAGCGACCATCTAGCTGAGGAGCAACAAAGCCCACATGGAAGAAGCACACCAGCCTGTGGGATTATGAGGTGTCAAAGGGATGAGGTAGGAGCCATCAAAGAACAAAAAATATTATCATTGTGAACGAGGGGGGTGCAGATTAGGGAACCAAGAGAGACTCATCTGTAGACAACTGGACATCCCCTTACAGAAGGGTTGGGGGGTGGGGCGAGACAGCCAATCAGGGTGCATTGTAGCAACAATGAAACTTACAACTTTCTTCTAGTTCTTTAATGCTTCCTTCGCCACCACTATCATGATCCCAATTCTAATTTACAAATCTGGCTAGATGAGAGGATGTACACTGGTACAGATAGGAACTGGAGAAACAGGGAATCCAGGACAGATGATCCCTTCAGGACCAGTGGTGAGAGTGGGGATACCAGGAGGGTGGAAGGAGGGGGGGGGAGGGGAAACCGATTACAAGGATGTACATATAACCTCCTCCCTGGGGAATGGACAGCAGAAAAGTTGGTGGAGGGCGATGTTGGACAGTGCAAGATATTACAAAATAATACATTGCCAAGGGTTAATGAGAGAGAGAGGGCAGCGACGGGGGGGGGGGGGGGGGAATGAGGAGCTGATGCCAAGGGCTTAAGTGGAGAGCAAATGTTTTGAGAATGATGTGGGCAACGAATGTACAAATGTGCTTGACACAATTGATGTGCTATGGATTGTGATAAGAGTTGTATGGGCCCCCAATAAAATGATTTAAAAAAATAAAGATTTATTCATAAAAAATAGATATAACTGATGGCATATATTCAATCTTGTTTTGTTAGGTGCCACCCAGTCAGTTCAGACTCGGTGACCCTATCGACAACATAAGGAAACAGTGCTTGTTTCTTGTGTCATCCTTACACACGTTTTCTCTTTGAGCCTATGATTTCAGTCATGTCAATCCATCTTTTTTGTTGTGCCTTTTCTGTAACAAGCATTCTTTCAGGGACTGGTCTCTCCTGAAAACCTGTCCAATGTCCAACATCTTGCCATCCTTGTATCTAAGGAGCATTTCGGCTGTACTTCTTCCAAGACAGATTTGTTGTTGTTTTTTGGCAGTCCAATTACTTCCAATATTTTTCACAAGCACCATAATTCAAATACATCGATTCTACATTGATCTTCCTTAATCAATGTCCAATTTTTACATGTGAATGAGATGATTAAAAATGCCATGGCCCCCAAAAGACTGGACTGGAAAACGCTCCTAAGGGCCAGCAAACGATCCCTGAACTAACTACAAGCTTTTCTCTTGTGAACTGTTTTGTTCTGTTCTTTGTCAGTGGTTTGTTTTTGTTATTTTGTTGCCTGGTTGTATACTGTTGCTTTGTTTTCCTCTGTCTTGTTTTCATGCATGTTAGTGTCTCCACAGGTCTGTCTGAATAGGACAGGCTGGATGAACTATCTGGAGGAAAAACAACGGGACCGACAGTTCCGGGGAGACTTGGGGTGGGGGGGGAGAGGGGTATAAGGAAGTGGTGTTAACAAACCCAGGGACAAGGGAAAAACATGGGACCCCAAATGGTAGAGAAGGGGGAGTGGCAGGCCTGGTGGGAAATGATCAAGGTTAAGGTTGCTTAGAGAAGAGGTATACTCTAGCCCAGGTGGCGACGAAGCATGGTAGTAGGGCAGGAGGAAAGTCAAGGGAGATGGAGGAAAGAGCTAGGAGTCAAAGGGCATTCATGGAGGTCTAGATAAATACATGTACATGCAAATATATGTAGGAGGATGGGGAAATAGATCTATGTGTCTATATTTATAAGTCAAGTATTAAGGTGGCGGAAGGACCTTGGGCCTCTACTCAAACACTCCCTCAATGCATGAATACCTTCTTTTATTAAATTGGAACTCTATGATGCTCACTCTCCCGACACAACGGCTGAAGTCAAAGTGGGTGAACAAGTAAATGTGGTGAAGAAAGCTGATGGTGCCCGGCTATCAAAAGAGGTAGTGACTGGGGTCTTAAAGGCTTGAAGATAAACAAGTGGCCATCTAGCTCAGAAGCAACAAAGTCCACATGGAAGAACACACCAGCCTGTGTGATCGAGGGGTCCCAAAGGGGTCAGTTACCAGGCATCAAAGAACAAAAAATCATATCATTGATTGCACACCTCCATGATAGGATCGCTGAAGACAAATGGGTGCATAAGTAAATGTGGTGAAGAAAGCTGATGGTGCCCAGCTATCAAAAGAGATAGTGTCTGGGGTCTTAAAGGCTTGAAGGTGAACAAGCGGCCATCTAGCTCAGAAGCAAAAATGCCCACATGGAAGAAGCACACCGGCCAGTGCGATCACGAGGTGCCCAAGGGACCAGGTATAAGGCATCATGCAAAAAAAAAGATGTAAGTGTGTGTATGTATGTGTATATATGTGTATATGTATGTGTATATATGTATATATATACCATATTAAATGAAGGGGGAAGTGCAGAGTGGAGACCCAAGGCCCAAGTGTCGGCCAATGGAGATCCCCTCATAGAGGCGTTTAGGAGAGGAGATGGGTTAATTAGGGTGCGAGGTAGTACCGATGAAGAACACAGCTTTCCCCCAGATCCTGGATGCTTCCTCACCCCAACTACCATGATCCAAATTCTACCTTGCAGGCCTGGATAGGACAGAGGCTGTACACTGGTACATATGAGGGCTGGAGGTACAGGGAATCCAGGGTGGATGATACCTTCAGGACCAAGGGTGTGAGGGACGATGCTGGGAGAGTGGAGGGTGAGTGGGTTGGAAAGGGGGAACTGATTACAAGGATCCACATGTGACCTCTTCCCTGGGAGAGGGACAGCAGAGAAGGGGGGAAGGGAGACTCCGGATAGGGCAAGATATGACAAAATAACGATGTATAAATTACCAAGGGCACATGAGGGAGGGGAGAAAGGGGAGGGAGTGGGGAAAAAAAAGAGGACCTGATGCAAGGGGCTTAAGTGGAGAGCAAATGCCTTGAGAATGATTGGGGCAGGGAATGTATGGATGTGCTTTATACAATTGATGTATGTATATGTATGGATGGTGATAAGAGTTGTATGAGTCCCTAATAAAATGTAAAAAAAGAAAAAAAAATGCCACGGCATGGTCAGGTGCAACTTGGTACTCAAAATATTCAGTTACCCAAATACATGTCTTCTGATCTCTTTGACTGCTGCATCCATGAGCATTGATTGTGGATACAATCAAGACAAAATCCTTGACAACTTCAACCTTTTCTCCATTTATCATGCTGTTACCTACTGGTCCAGTTGTATTTTGGTTTACCTTATAGAGTAGTAACCCATACTGAAGGCTGCAATCCTTGACCTTCATCAGCAAGTGCTTCCATTTCTCTTCATTTTCAGCAAGCAAGTTTGTGTCATCCGCATATTGCAGTTTGTTAATATGCCTTCCTCCAATTCTGGTGTCACATTCTTCATATAATCGAGCTAATCATACAGATTGAGTAAGTATGGTAAGACAATATAAACCTGACTAACACCTTTCATGATTTTAAACTATGCAGTATTCCCATGTTTGATAAATTACAGAATGGAGACATAGGTACATAGGTAAAAATTTTCAATTTCTGTATCACTAGCTTGAATGGTTGGTATGTAAATTTGAATAATCACAATTGTTTGGATTTCCTTATATGATGATAGATTTTGCATCACAGACAGCATTATACTCTAGATCTTGAAATGTCCTTTTTGACAATGCATGAAACACTATTCCTCTTGAATCTATCATTCTCAGCAAGCTACATTTAGATTCAGAATGGCCAATGCTAGTCCATTTTGGTTCACTAACACCAGGAATATCTATTTCTGTCTTCCATTTCATTTTTTACAACTCTCAATTTTCCTAAATCCCTACATTCTAAGTTCCATTACTGTATATACTCAAGTATATGACCTGAATATCTGCCGAAGCACCTAATTTTACCACAAAAATTACATTAAAATGTGCTGAAAAACGTGGCTTACCCACATGGAAGAAGCACACTGGCCAGTGCGATCACGAGGTGCCAAGGGACCAGGTATAAGGCATCATGCAAAAAAAAAACACAAACAACGATATAAGTGTGTGTATGTATGTGTATATATGTGTATATGTATATGTATATGTATATATATATATATATATATACCATATATATATATATATATATATATATATATATATATATATATATATATACCATATTAAATGAAGGAGGAAGTGCAGAGTGGAGACCCAAGGCCCAAGTGTCGGCCAATGGAGATCCCCTCATAGAGGCGTTTAGGAGAGGAGATGGGTTAATTAGGGTGCGAGGTAGTACCGATGAAGAACACAGCTTTCCCCCAGATCCTGGATGCTTCCCTCCCCCCCCCCCAACTACCATGATCCGAATTCTACCTTGCAGGCCTGGATAGGACAGAGGCTGTACACTGGTACATATGAGGGCTGGAGGTACAGGGAATCCAGGGTGGATGATACCTTCAGGACCAAGGGTGTGAGGGACGATGCTGGGAGAGTGGAGGGTGAGTGGGTTGGAAAGGGGGAACTGATTACAAGGATCCACATGTGACCTCTTCCCTGGGAGAGGGACAGCAGAGAAGGGGGGAAGGGAGACTCCGGATAGGGTAAGATATGACAAAATAACGATGTATAAATTACCAAGGGCACATGAGGGAGGGGAGAAAGGGGAGGGAGTGGGGAAAAAAAAGAGGACCTGATGCAAGGGGCTTAAGTGGAGAGCAAATGCCTTGAGAATGATTGGGGCAGGGAATGTATGGATGTGCTTTATACAATTGATGTATGTATATGTATGGATGGTGATAAGAGTTGTATGAGTCCCTAATAAAATGTAAAAAAAGAAAAGAGGAGAAAAAATGATTAGGGCAAAGACTGTACAGATGTGCTTTATACAATTGATTTATGTATATGTATGAACTGTGATAAGAATTTTATGAGCCCCTAATAAATTGTTAAAATTAAAAAAAAAACGTGGCTTACACTCAAGCATATATGGTAATTGGTGTTTTCAGCTATCTCTTCTCCTTTTGAGTCATGTCCCATCAGTAAATGAAGGTCCTGAAGGCTTTACTCATGTAGGGTGTATTCCACCCACATCACAATAGACTCTACTTTGTGAAGGCAGTTCTCCTGGAGTCATACTGAGTGTCTTCTGGACTGAAGGCTCATCTTCTGGCACCATCTCTGACAATGTTGTTTCTACTCTTAAGGTTTTCTGTATCTGATTCACTCTGTTTGTCTCCCTGTGAGACATTCCTGTTGACAAGCCACTGGGAGCTACACTGATGGAGCCAGGGCCCTGGAGATGGAGGAGTCATATGGAGACCCATGACATCGCTCAGATGCTTCCACCACCACTGGATCCGGATTTTTCACCCACTGGCCTGTGATTTTCCTCATTCAACATCATTGCATGTGTTGCTTGAGTCTGAAGAGGAATTTATAGACTGGTATTGGACATATGGACTAATATCAGACTTATGGACTTGATCTGGACTGGGCAGGGATGTTTTCTCAATATACAGTTGCTCTTTTATATAAAGTTCTTTTTTATACACGAGTGTCTCCCTGGATCTCTATACCTGGACTAACACACACAACCACCACAGTAAACCTGAGTCATGAATATCCCCGGGAGAAGCAGCTAGATTATGGGCCCCAAATGAACTCTAGCTCCAGCCCAAGAATAGTCAGTTCTGAAAACATGGCCCTGCTCAATACTCACTCACATGAAAAGATCACTGAAGAGCGTCCTACACATTGTGGTGAGAAAGCAGATGGTGCCTGGCTCTCAAGTGGAATCGTGTTTGTGGTTTTAAGGTGTGTATTCAAATAAAAAGCCATCTAAGTAAGGAGTCCACTAAGCCAACATGGAAGAAAACCAGCTCGTATGAGTCAAAGATGACAATAAACTCAAATATGATGAAAGAAGTAATATCAGACCTAAAATTATGAACACCCAATTTGTGGAAGGCTATGGAGGACAGTGGGAGCCCAAAATCCATCTGCAGAATATCAAGACAAATTAAGCCACTGGCAGATCTCTAGTTACAGGCAAAGGTCTGAAATACTTACTACCAAACACAAATCATTGTCATCCTGATTATGCTGGATCAAACTTGGGATTTGATCAGTTGACCTTCTAGATCCATCCTGAATTTGTTCTAGGTGTAAGGATCTCTTGCTTACTCCATGATAAAAACTTCTTCCCTGGCCTTTAAAATATTGATGGTGGTGGGTTAGGAAAAAAAAATGATGGTGGTGCTTTTTATTTGTCTTTATATATTATTGTCTTATCCATATCATTTTATTTTTTGTTATTATTTCTGTTGGATTTACCAGTTGAAGCACAGGAGTGGATAAATATAGTTAACTGATGAAAGGGTTTCTAGGAGATATAGGGGTGGGTGAGCAGGGATTGGGGAGGGTGAGGCTATTTCAGGAGTAAACAATGAAGGTGGGAGGGGGGGTGAGTACTAGGACTCAAGGTGATTACACAACTCAATTTAAAGATGATTTAACCATGGGAGTGGGGGGGTATAGAGAAAATATTCTGAAATTGTGGTAATGATTGTACAATTCTTCTTGATATGACTGAACTATTGAATTGTGTGAATGTGGATTAAAGAGAATTTCAAAACTTAAAGTACAATGCTTTCTGTAATATGAAAATATCTATATACCTACAAGGAAGCCCAATTAGTATGACTATTATTCTAATTTAAGAATAAAGAAATTGAATTCTACCAACTTCAGTCTGAACTGATCACAAATATAATCAAGATGCATTATTGATAATTGGAATGAGAGCTGGAACAAAGAGGGACAATAGTTTGAAACTATGGCTTCAAAGAAACAAAAGTTGCTGATCGCATGATAGAATTTTCTGAGATGGACTTAAATGCAATACCTTTTTCAACAACATAATGTGTACTTGGATAGACAGCATACAGAATGTATAGATAGGTCTCATACTGACTACCTCCATGGGAAGAGATGACAGAGAAGCTCAGTAATAGCAGCCAAAAGGCTGACTGTGAAACAGAACATCAATTGCTCACATAAAAGTTCAGGTTGATGTTGAAAATTAAAACATGCCCACAAAAGCCCCAATATGACCTTGCATATATCCCACCTCAATTTTATAGACACATCAAGAACAGCATTAAATATTAACAACACTGATGACAACTGATATGCTGTGGGATGAAATAAATGACAAGGTTATATAATAAGAAAGCAATATGCCAATAAAAAGAAAATAAAGCAGATATCAGAAGAGACCCTAAAACTTGCAGTTGATTTAAGAAATGAAGTTCACAGAAAATCACAAAGGGCAGATTAATGAGACAAAGTATCAAATATGCAGACTTGAAGTTAGAAAACCAAAAAGGAAGAACACACTCAACATATCTCATGCTGAAGGACTGAAAAAAAAAATCCAAGCCTTGAGTTAAACATTAAGGATTCCTATGGGCAAAATATTGAACAAAGCAGGAAGTACCCAAAGATGATGGGAAGAACACTCACTGTACTGAAAAGTACATTCAGCTATTTTAAGAGGTAACTTCTGATCAAAAACCAATGGTATTGAAGGAAGAAGTCCAAGCCCTATGAAAGGCATTCGCAAAAAATAAAGTTCCTGCAATTGGTCAATGGAAATGTTTCTTCAGCGAAGTAATATACAGGCTCGTCTATGCCTAAGAAATTTGGCACAAGGTTACAAGGCCAACTGAAAATCTGTGCCTACGTCAAAGAAAGGTGACACAACAGACTGCAGAAGTTATCAAACTTCTTATATTAATATCTGTTAAATAAACTTTTGCTGAAAAAAAATCATCAATGGTTACAATCAACAGAGTGCTGCCAGAAATTCAAGTCAGATTCAGGAGAGGATGTGGAACAAAGGATTTATCATTGATTATATGAGATGGATCTTGGCTGAACAAAGATAACAACTGTTGCTACTTGCGTTGTAAAGGTAACAGGGTACATAGATCATAACTATTGATCACATTTGGAAAAATGGGAATTCCTCAACCCTTGATCATCCCTGTACAAACCAAGTGGTATTTGAGGCATTCATTGGAATAAAACAATATGGGGCTGTTTAAAAGCAGCTAATATTCATGTCAGAGCTGCTTTCTTTCGCCATATTTAATCAAAATATATGGTGAAATAATAATCTAAGAACATATGAAGACAGGCCCAGGATTGGAGAGAGTGTTTATTAACAACTTACAATATACAGATGACACCTCAACTGCTACAGGTGAGGACCTGAAACACTTGCTGATGAAGATCAAGGGTTGCAATCTTCAGTATGGAATACAACTCAATGCAAAGGAAACCAAAACCCTTATAATCAGTAGTCAACATTATGGTAAAGACTAATATTATCTAAAATGTCATTCTGCTTGGATTGACAAGCAATGCCCATGGAAGGAGCAGTCAAGAAAACAAACAGTATTGCACTGGACAAATCTGCTGCACAAGACATTTTAGTGTTGAAGAGCAAGGGAGTCACTTTGAGACTGAGACCTGTCTGACCCAAGAGAGTGTGGCATTTGGGCATTAAGACCAGAGAAGAATGGATACATTTGAATCATGGTATTGATGAAGAACAGTGAGAAGACCAGGGACAGGCAGAACAAGTATTCTAGAACAAATACAGCTAGAATGATCCTTAATGGTAAAGATGACAAGATTTCATTTCACATACTTTGAACATATTGTCTCAAGATGTTGGACATCAGACTTGTTAAAATAGGGTAGTAAAAAAGATTCTCACAATGGACTGATAAAATGGTTACAAGTTCTAACCTAATTGTGAAGAGGCACAGGACGGTAGTATTTTGCTCTTTTGTACACTGGGTTGCTATGAGGAACCAACTAAATAGCACCTAAAAATGATCAGCTTAATGAGCTTTGTCTTCTCTTGATGAATGTTTCTTCTTGATTACATTTCATTGACTTACCTTCAATGCTACCTACTTCTGTAATCTTTTGGATTTTAATTTGCTGTGTTGGTATAATTTCTGTTTCATTTATTTTGTTATTGTAGTCGTCCCTGAATTTTCCCAGTTTTGTTTGCCTTGCAATATTCTCTATGTAAAATGCCCAATTATTAACTATTAGGAAGTTCCCATGACATTTCTTCCTTAGAAAGGGTTTCTAGATCTTTATTTTGGTGAATTGTTTCTTTGGGTGAAATGAAATTGAATTCTTCAGTGTACTGTAATGGTACTATTTGTACTTAATTGGTGATTATATGTTGTTAGGTGCTAAGCACCTGTCTCCTTTTGGGTGTGACACAGAACAGGAATGACTATAATTCTCTGTTCACTGCGGAGTGCAGTTGAGAACAGATTTAGAAGATGTTGGCCACTATCATTAGTCAAAAAGTGGCCCCCACCTGTAGGTAGAACTCCTATGGTAAATGGGTGGGGGGAGGGGGAGGGCTGGGCACCTGGGCTGCCAGCTATTGATATGGGGCAGTTGTCAGCTCATTGTTCTGATCAAACCCTGTTCACAAAACTTCATAATGTTCAACAGCAATGGGTACAAGAAGAAAATCTTCCAATGTTGATTATAGTGATGATTTCACATTAAACACAAATTTCATAATGGATGTGCTGTAATGTCAGTTGAGAATTTACTAGTCTCGTGTCTTCATATTTAGATTTTATTCAGCTTCTTGTAGTCAGCATTCAAATAATCTCTCTATCCTCTCCTCTAAAACTGAGGGTCCCTGGATTTTCATTCGTGTTTTATTTGGTCTTTCACATATTTCTTGTACAGGATCTTGGTAGTGTGTCTGTTTGGGCCAGGTCCGGACCAGGCAGCCCCTTGCACCAGCCTCTCAAGAAGACAAATGACCTGCTGAACTTCAAAGCAGCTGCCTCCAGCATGTCACAAAGCTTACCCCCAGGCAGAACACAGACTCCCCCCCAGCGTGCCAGGAATCAAGTTTGCTGAGAACAAGATGATTTATGGACAGGTCATCTCCTGCTCCGAAACTTGCAGCCGCAGTACAAAGAACCTCCCTTCCCCTTACCGGCCCATATGCCTTTAAGCTCATATAATATGTATATATCCTGCCACCCTAGCACCATGCGCGACTTCCTTAACCTATTCTTGTTGGGTTGCGGAATCCATCTGGGAGTTCTTTTCCCTCAATAAAATCTTTCTCTTTCACTCATTTTTGTCTGAACCCTGCCTCTGTTCTGTGACTCTGTCTCAATCTCTCGGTGTCTATTTAATCTTGGCAGAAGTCCTTCTTGATTATCTTTTAGTTCTATTTCCACATGACTTTTTGGAAAAGCTTTACTCACTTACTTAACATTTCATCATTTCATAATTTAAAATATAGTAGAGATGACCAAAACTACAGCCCCAACAAACACTTATGGGGTTGCTGAGTTGAAAATCTTAAACAGCACCCAACATGCACAGCAACAACAATCTAATACTAAGTTTTTATTTAATTAAAGAACACTTCATCATTGTACCTGTTTACAGAATTAGTTTCGCATTCAACAATTCTTAATTTGTTTCTTTTGTGACATTAGTTGTAATCCCTTAAACATCCTTTTTGGGTTCCCATTTCACCCTCTTCCTGCCTTCTGAACTTGGCTTTTAGCAACATTTCTTCTCATATGATTGTCAGTAATACTTTGTTCTCATGAGTCCTCACAAGTGTTACTATTTTACAGGTCTGTCCAGTATGGCATAAAAATGATCTCTGGGAATAGGTTCATTTTCAGGTTTGACGGATGTTTAAGGGTTATAGTCTTAGGGGGAGAGGGGATTCTCTACCTGTCTTTATCAGACCAGTGAAGCTGGTCTTTTCTCTCCTACTCTGTTCAGGATCTTCGATTTTTACTAGAGTGGTAGCCAGGAACCTTCCAGTTCTCCTCGTCTTAAGGTTAGAGAGGTTGTGGGATACAGAAAGGTTTTCCCCAGGTTGTCACAACCTTATTATGACACATGGTAAATGACTGTACACTTGGAGGTCAGCTGCTTAGAGGGTATCTTGTCACAGGTGTATCCCCAGTGTTTCCCCCTTCCTATTGTGTGTGCATTCCTAGCTTGTCCCCTTCCTGTCACGCATAAACCTATTGTACAGCCCCTTCCTGTTACGCATATGGTTACCTGTCACTAGGGGGCTTGAATGTCCTCAAAATGTATATACAGCATGATTAGAAATATGATACATTTTCTCTCTGTGTGTGGACCTGGCTGTTGAGATCATGGCCGTCCTGAAGGTGAGCAATTGTATACTTTATTTTGTCTGTTGTCTCTTTAATTTTACCCCTCAATTACACAACTGGACCCGTTTGATTGTGGGAGTTGGTACCCCTCAGGAGGTAGGAGTTCATGTGGTCCAATAGTTCTTTAACCTAATTGTTTGGGTCTTTGATTTCAACTCTTTTCCAAATGGAAAGAGACTAACAGTTGGAACTTAACTGGTCACCACGCAAGCTTATAAGACTCCCTGTAACTGCTACTCATCCAAATAAAATGCAAAACATTCGGTTTAAAGACTGTTACACCAATTGACCTAGACAGTCTCCAAACTATGGTCTTTACCCTTCCAGTCCAGTGCCTCAGAACTTGAAGGTGTTTTTGGATATGAATAAGTTTTCATAACTTTGTACCCTGTATGCTCTATCACATACGTGGACATATTGACATATTTACAGTACAAATAAGTATATCAAAATAGTCCCTGCCACACAGGTATACTCCCACAGACCACCGGTTCAACTCATATCTACCTATATATATACATATACTTGTAAATTATTATTTGCTTTCACTGTTATTTCAAAATGGTGATTGGTATCTTTAAAAGGCATTTGAATCCAAAAACACAAGTAAATAGATAATGAATGATTGACTACAAGCTAAGCAACTCTAAGAATTGCTGGCAGTTCCCAAAAGCTGAGAAAAACGATATACGGACCTCCCTTATTTCAGAGAGAGAACAAGGTGCTGTCAACACTTGCCTTCAGATTTCTGGCCTCCAGAACCGAGAATAAACTTCCCTTTGTTTTAAGCTACCTTGCTTATGGCATTTAGTTGTTGCTGATGCACAAGTTTACTGATAGTCATGTGCCAGGCTAGCCATTACTGTCTGCCTTCGCAAATCAGATGATAAACAATTGTGGTTACACATTAAATATAGCAAGAGGTCTTACACATCATCGTAACTTGCTTGTGTGAAACATTAATAAATATTCAAGAATCTTGGGCTTCTTGGCTTCACCAGGAATGCTACAGCATCCCTGCCGAATGTAAGACCCATGAGGGTCTGCCTTCTTCTTGTACAGCCAAATGCAACTGTGTTTGGGGGGGAAAAGAGGAAAAAGACTCAAAGGTAATTAACAAACCACTAATATAAAATGTTATATATATGGATAGAGATTACTGCAAGGATGAGAATTCTTAGGATTCTAATAAATTCTTAGAAATGAGCACTAAAACTATGTAGTCAAGTAATTCTGGTTTTACATAAAGAATGCCTGTAACTTTAACAATTAAACAGTGGTGTCAGGTAGATGGAAAGATGTACAGATGTCTCCAAGAGCTGGACTCTGTCTAAATGTGAAGCTATGACAGCACATGTTCCAGAATTCCTTGTCTGATTAACTGTTCACACTTCCAACGAGGTAAAAAATGCTGAGGGAAAAAAGGGACACAGAAAAGAAATTATTGGAAAATAACCTCTTGGATTATATTTTACATCTATAAAAAACAAACTAATAGCTTATTTTAAAATTCCAACAGTGATAGATCATAATCAACTCAACAGTAACAAGTAGTTAATAAGGAATTAAGTTAACTTTACTATATTTATTGCTTTATTCAAATTTTGTTAAAGCTATTGGTATTTTAATCAGAATTACTTAAATGAATTGTATAGTTTAAATTAAATTCAATAAGAAACTTGTAAACACAGAAGTGGTTTTTTGCCCAACTTTAATAAACCCTGAATTTTCCAGGAGTGTAACTAGTATATATTTTTTTTAAAAGAGAAGAACTTATGAATTAAGGACATCAGGTATAATGAATAACTATACAGACAACTTACAACAAAGATACAAGAGATCTAGTAAAACTAGGTAATCTTGGAACCTTGAGCTTCAGAAGAAATTATAGAAAAGTGGACTGAAAACTAACTAGAAGATGAAGGGAAACAAAAGTGGTGCAAGAACAGACAGGTGAATTGTCAGCTAGCCTGACGCATTCCACCCAGACAGAAGCCTGGCACATTGGTAGCTGGCACTAAGAAAGGATCCTCACTTGTTTCCCACACCCTCCTGATATCACAATTGCCAGCCCCTACCTTCACCCATACACCAGACAGAGATATCCTTGTAAGTCCATTTCTGCTTGAAGACAAAGCTATGCCCTCATGGTTTAACATCCCCATGCCTAGAGATGGATTATCACCCCCATGCCCAGAAATGCTTGAGATTCTCCTCATAGCACTAGCAAAAAATACAATGCTGGATCCCTCGCTGCTCTTGGACACGTGGAAAGTTCCCCCATGATTAGCCATTCTGACCCAGCTGCTTCTCTACCAGAAAGATTCCCCTCAGCTATCACCTAAGCTGTAAAAACACCCTACTGGATCAGGTGCGTGGACCACAGAAAACAGATAGGCCTGCCAAGCTCCATCTGGAATCAATATTCAACCCCCTAGAGGCTGTGACCTATACAAAAAGGTCCTCACCCCAAGTTTTCTCTTTGTTTTTCCTTTTCCTTCACTTCCTTTTATTTATTTTAATCACTTCTGCACTCTGCTTTCTTCTTTATTTCTGCTTCTACTTCTATTCTTTCCATTTTAATTTACTTTTCCAGTTCCCTTCCTTTCCTTTTTTATGTTTTGATTAGCTTCTCTTTTATTTTTCTCTACCTTGGTTTTTGACACACACACACACACACACACACACACACACACACACACACTTCTAGTTATTAAATTCCTTTCACTTGCTCTTGTTTGTCCGCTGTCTCTTGCTGGTTTCTTTTTCAAAAATTATTTCTTCGTTGGCAATTTTTTTGTCCCTTCCTGTTCTACCTGACAGTGGACACCAATCGCAGGCCTAGCCACCTCTATGCCTGTAGTCATACCTATACAGTGACAGACACTACATACTCCTGTACCACCTGATCATCTTTACGTAAGTGAGACCACCAAACAAACCATTGCTAACTGTGCTATAATAACAACAAACAGTACCACACACATTCTCAAATTATCCTTTACAACAACCAGTAGATAGGTGGAGTGTCTGCAGTCTCAAGATACTAAGATCAATTAAACACAAAAACACTAATACTACAACATCTCAGTGGGAAAGGCAATTTAAGTTTATATGAAGAAACAAGACAGAACAGCTGAAGCACATGACCAATAAAGAGCTAGAAGACCTTTTTTCAGGAAGAAAAGGCATTGAAATTACCTCATAAACTATTAAAAATTATACTTTTATACTATCAATGAACCGGGAGAAAGGAAAGATTGCGAAGCTAAAGAAAAACTGAACACACACACACACACTTTAGAGTAATTCAGGAAAGCACTAAAATAACACATCAATTGAAACTAGAAACCGTACACCACAGCAAAGAGAAATTCAGAAGATTAATACTAAGATGAGAGAAACAGATAACGCATTAGAAGAGCAAAGGACTTTGCGAGTAGAAGGAGGCAGGGGAAGGGAGTGGTAAGCAAACAACGCCAAAGACAGGGGAATAACTAAGGAATTAAAATCAACAATGAGGAGGACATAGAGATCCTGGTGGTGTTGGGGTAACAGCAATTTAGCTGAGAAGAACTACTAAGGTGGAAGAAGGGTGAGTGTGATGGTGAGGTAGAAGAAAGGTAAAAAGAAACAGGAAAGATCTAGGAAGCAAAGCTATAGATAGAGGTATAAGCATAAGTGTGTACCTATGTAAATACATTAATTCATAAAAATAGAGGTATTGGTCTATGTACATCATATATGGCAAGACATTGATGTAGTAGATGGACTTTAGGTCTCTGCTCAGGGCCTGCCTTCAATACAAGAATACTTTGTTCTAAGAACCTGGCATGTTGTGATGCTCACCCTCCTGGCATGATCGATGAAGACAAAATGGGTGCACAAGCAAATGTGGTAAAGAAAGCTGATGGATTGCCTGCAACAATGATGCAAAAATAGAGCGATACTGGGGATGGTTCAGGACTGGATGGGGTGTGCTCTCTTGTCTAGAGGGTCACTGTGAGGTGGAGCTGGTTCGACAGCACCCGACCACAACAACAACAGAAAACTAAGACTGGCTCTGACAAGTGTCAGATGCTGCTCACCCAGGCTTGGACATTAACTTTCCATCGCATTAAATGTAATCGCTTGGTGTCAGAGTTGGAGAAGCTGCTATTCATACTCTAGTGATCAAGTGTTATGTGAGAAAATTACTTGTACATTTACTAGTTTGCTATTCATACCTTATTTCAGTTTAGCTTAATAACCCATTCCCTTGTTTTCTTTATCTCTGGGGAAAATAAGTATCACTAATTGGAGCAGGATATGTGAAAGTACTGCAAAAATAAAACACACCATGCTAATATTAAAAAAAGAAAGCTGATGGTACCTCTTCTATCAAAAGATATAGCATCTGGGATCTGAAAGGCTTGAGGTTAAACAAGCAGCTGTCTAGCTGATAAACAAACCCACATGGAAGAAGCACACCAGCCTGTGTGATCATGAGATGGGATCAGGTAACAGGCATCAGAAGACCCAAAACACACACACACACACACACACCCCTCCCCCCAAATCCATCTGTAGATAATGGAACATCTCCTTGCAAAAGGGTCACAAGGGATGAGTCAACTAGGATGCAGTATAACACCAATGAAATATACAATATTCCTCTGGTTCCTTGAGGTTCCTCACCCCCCACTACCATGACTCCAGTCCTGCCTTTCACTGCGGACTAGACCAGAACATGTACACAGATACAGATAAGAGCTCCAGACACACATTGAATCAAGGAATAACAATGGAAGCAGTGATACCAGGAGGGCAGGAGAAAGGTGACTCCAATGATTGACACATAACCACACCCCCACCCCAGGGGGACGATCAACAGAAACCAAGGGTGACGGGAGAGAGTGGTTGGTTAAGATATGAAAATAATAATTTATAATTTATCAAGGGGTCAAGGTGGGGTGGGGAGGGAGGGGAAAAAGAGGGACTGATATTTTGACCCTGGCCTCTAAACCCCTGATAAGGCCTGACCGTGGCAGCCTGCTCTCTGCTGGCTCCTCTAAGCCCCATGTCCATCACATGGCTGGTTCATTTTCTGTCAGCGCCCACGTAACTGACATATCTCCCCCACTTGCCTGAAAAGACAGCCAGGAGATCACCTCGCTAGGGTTTGGGATCAACGGTGGCCCTCTCTCCTTTGGGGACTGCCTACACCAGCGGAACTCTTAACACTGGTCTCACTTCATGCCCTGCCTTGCCCTAGGGGCTAACTGACCTTGGGGCACAGCAAAGCCAGTATCATCACAAGGGCATACGGACTGCACCGCTTGGCCTCCTAGTACAATCCTGCCCCTTGAGAGTCCCTGGGGTCTAATAGTAAGGGCTCAAATAGAAAGTAAATGTTTAGAAAATAATCTTGGCAACATATGTACAAATATGCTTGATACAATTGATGTATTGATTGTTATAAGAGCTCTAAGAGCCCCTTTATTAGTCTAGGTACTTTGGAGAAATAAATCTACAGCAACTTGTGTATAAGAGAGAGTTGTATGTAAAGGTTAAGTGCGCATCTAGAAAATATCCCAACCCAGTGCTGCCCAAGCCCACAAGTCCAACATTAACCCATTAGGCCAATAACAGTCCACAAAGTCCTGCTCCATCTCACAAAACAGACACAATGATGTCGACTGCAGAGGAAAGCTGAGTCAATGAATATGTAAGCATCTCAGCGCTGGCAGGGGTCTCCACGTGGGTGCTCCAGCACCCAGGGCTGCATCGGGGTACGTTCATGTGGCTTTTCCCTGGGGATGTCTTGCAGGAAGTCTGTCTTGCAAGCTGAAGCAGGGAACTGCGAAAGCAGTTGCACCCTGGTGTGACCACAAAGCAAGAGACCCGAGAACTAGAAAGGTGAGGCTCACTGAGCCATTTATCCCTCTGCCCTTCAATTAACCCCACATGTGCTTATCGGCCAGGTTGGCACAATAAACTAACTGAGTCCCCAGTAGTATGATCTTTTAATTTTAAAAAAGAGCAAATGGACTAGAATTGAATCAGACAGAGTTCATCAGTGAGATTAAAGAAAATCTCTCAACCTAATTTGGTAAAGGAATAATTTTTTAAATAGACAAGAAAATCTAGAGAAAATCACAGAATTCTGTGGGACAACATCAAGTACATTATGTGTGATTGGACAAAAAAACAGGAAGAAACAAACAAAACAATCAAAAGAGCAGAGAGAAGGAAACTTCCTTAATATATCATGACATGGTAAAAAATGTACTCATGAAGCTAAACAAACCAAAAGCAGGGCTGACTGAAATAAAATAATCATGACATATCATGATGAAAGTTACAAATGACAGGAATCCTGACAGCAATTGAGGAAAAATAAGTTACTTAAAAAGAGGAACTGAAAACAAAAATTGTCTTAGAAAAAGTGCATCCAGAAGGCTCTGTAGCAGAAAATGACAAGACTTGGTTTAATGTACTTTGGACATGTTGTCCAGGGAGACAGACCTTGGAGACGTGTCCCACGCATGATAAAAGTACCGGGTTTTAGAACCGAGGAAAACCTTCAACAAGATGGATTGACACAGTAGCTGCATCACTGGGCTCAAAGATAAGAACAATAGTGAGGACTGCACAGTATGGGGCAGGGTTTTGCTCTATTGTCCATAGGAACACTGAGTTGGAATAACTCCACAGCACCTTCCAATAACAGCAACAACACCACCATCTATCATACACGAACACACTGAAGCAGGAAAAGTAAACATACATATTGAAAAGAAAAGAGAAACGAGTCATGCAATTAAAAACTCCCAATACATTCAAAGAAGAGTTGACACCAATTTTATTCAAACCATTGTAGGACATAATAAAAATGGAAAGTCCCCAAATTCATTTTATGAAACTTGTAAAATCATTATACCCAAATCAGACAGAAACATAGCCAGGAAAGAAAATAATACAGCAATATCCCTTATGAACATAAATGTAAAAATATCTCAACAAAACCCTACCTAATAAAGCCAACAATAAATATCTCAGTAAAGTAAATCATCATGACCAACATGAATTCATAACAAGGGTGCAATGATGGTTACATATTAGAAAAACAATCAATGTTATCCACTATATAAACAAAACAACAGGAAAGAACTTTATAACCATATTAGAAAAATTCAAATCCTACAATCCTGAGAAGAAAATGGGACCAACGGTTCCAGGGGATAAGAGAAAGGGAGAGCTAGGGAAGGGGGAGGGGAGCCAACAGACCCACGGACAGGGAACAACAAGAGATCTAAAATTGATGGAGAGGAAGGTGTGTAGAATGCCTGGTGGGGTTAGATCAAGTGCAATGTAGCTGAAAGAGGAATTACTGAGAGACAAATGAAGGTCAAACATGATAGTGGGGCAGGAGGAAAGTAAAGGGAAATAGAGGAGGAAAGGAGGCAAAAGACATTTTTTTTTTTACATTTTATTAGGGGCTCATACAACTCTTATCACAATCCATACAAATACATACATAAATTGTATAAAGCACACCCCTACATTCTTTGCCCTAATCATTTTCAAAGCATTTGCTCTCCACTTAAGCCCTTTGCATCAGGTCCTCTTTTTCCGCTCTCCCTCCCCGGCCCCCCTCCCTCATGAGCCTTTGATAATTTATAGATTGTTATTTTGTCATATCTTTCCCTATCTGGAGTCTCCCTTCCTCCCTTTCTCTGCCGTCCATCTCCCAGGGAGGAGGTCACATGTGGATCCTTGTAATCGGTTCCCCCTTTCCAACCCACTCACCCTCACTCTCCCAGTATCACCCCTCAGACCCCTGGTCCTGAAGGTATCATCCACCCTGGATTCCCTGTGTCTCCAGCTCCCATATGCACCGGTGTACATACAACCTCTGCCCTATCCAGTCCTGCAAGGTAGAATTCGGATCATGGTAGTTGGGGGAAGGAAGTATCCAGGATCTGGGGGAAAGCTGTGTTCTTCATCGGTACTACATCGCACCCTGACTGACCCATCTCCTCTCCTAAACCCCTCTATGAGGGGATCTCCAGTGGTTGACAAATGGGCTTTGGGTCTCCACTCTGCACTTCCCCCTTCATTCACTATGGTGTGTGTGTATATATATATATATATATATATATATATATATATATATATATATATATATATATATATATATATATATATATATATATATATTTCGTATGATGCCTTTGGCACCTCGTGATTGCACAGGCTGGTGTGCCTCTTCCATGTGGGCTTTATTGCTTCTGAGCTAGATGGCCGCTTGTTCACCTTCAAGCCTTTAAGACCCCAGACACTATCTCTTTTGATGGCCGGGTACCATCAGCTTTCTTCGCCACATTTGCTTATGCACCCGTTTGTCATTGGTGATCGTATCATGGAGGTGTGCACCCAATGATATGATTTTTTTGTTCTTTGATACCTGATAACTGATCCCTTCTGGACCACGCGATCACACAGGTTGGTGTGTTCTTCCATGTGGGCTTTGTGCCTTCTGAGTTAAATGGCCGCTTGTTTATCTTCAAGCCTTTAAGACCCCAGACACTATCTCTTTTGATAGCCGGGCACCATCAGCTTTCTTCAGTACATTTACTTGTTCACCCACTTTGGCTTCAGCAGTTGTGTAGGGAGGGTGAGCATCGTAGAGTGCCAACTTAATAAAAGAAAGTATTCATGCATTGAGGGAGTGCTTGAGTAGAGGTCCAAGGTCCTTCTGCCACCTTAAAACTAAACCTATAAATATAGACACATAGATCTATTTCCCCATCCATATATATATATATTTGCATGCACATGTCTTTGTCTAGACCTCTATAAATGCCCTTTGACTCCTAGCTCTTTCCTCCATCTCCCTTGACTTTCCTCCTGCCCTACTACCAAGCTCCATCCCCACCTGGGTTACAGCTATACCTCTTCTTTATGTAACCTTACCCTTGATCATTCCCTACCAGGCCTGCCACTCCCTCCTCACTACCATTTTGGGTCCCATGTTGTTCCCTTGTCCCTGGGTTTGTTAACACCACTTCCTTACCACCCCCCACTTCCCCTATCCCAAGCCCCCCCGGAACTGTCGGTCCATTGTTTTTCCTCCAGATAGTTCATCCAGCCTGTCTTATTTAGACAGACCTGTGGAGACAATAACATGCACGAAAATAAGACAGAGGAAAACAAAGCAACAGTATACAACCAGACAACAAAACAACAACAAATCACTGACAAAGAACAAAACAAAACACATCAAGAAAGAAAACTTGTAGTTAGTTCAAGGATCGTTTGTTGGAGGCAAAAGACATTTATAGAGGTGTAAATATACACACATATATAAAAATATACTTATATAATGATAGGGATATGGGTCTATGTTCATATATTTATGTATAATATCAAGGTTGCAGATGAATATTGGTTCTCTATTCAAGTCCTCCCGCAACGCAAGAACACTTCCTTCTAATAACCTGGCATTCTGTGATGCTCACCTTCCTGACATGATAGCTAAAGTCAAATGGGTGCATTAGCAAATGTGGTGAAGAAAGCTGATGGTGCCTAGCTATGAAAAGATACAGTGTTTGGGGTCTTAAAGGCTTGAAATTAAACAAGCGGCCATCTAGCAGGGAAGCAATAAAACCCACATGAAAGAAGCACACAGCCTGTGTGATCACAAGGTGTCAACAGGATCAGGTATCAGATGACCCAAAACAAACCATCATATAGATATGAATTGGGGGTTGGGGGTTTGGAGTGGAGACCCAAGGCCCATTTGTAAACAATTGGACATCTCCTCACAGAAGGGTCAAGTCAGTCAGGGTGAAGTTTAGCACCAACAAAATACACACTACTCTAGCTCTTTAATTGACCTTGGCACCCCACTATCCTGACCCCAGTTCTAGCTTACAAATCTGGCTTGACAGGAACATGTACCCTAGTACATATCAGAGCTCTTGGTACACGGAATCCAGGACAGATAAATCCCTCAGGAACAGTAATGGGAGTAGCAATACCATGAGGGGAAGGGGAAGATGGGAGAGGAAGGGGAGAAAAGGAAAACCAGTCACAATGATCGACATATAAGCCACTCCCCACCTGCAGGGGACAAGCAACAGAGTAAAGGGAGACTGAAGACAGTGTAAAATATGAAAATAATAATAATTTATAATTTAACAAGGAGTCATGAGGGTGAGGGAGGGAGGGAGGGAAATAAAACAGGAGCTGATACCAAGGCCTCAATTAGAAAATGTTTTGAAAATAATGGTGACAACATATGTACAAATGTGCTTGATACAACTGATATATGGATTGCTATAAGAGGTGTAAGAGCCCCTAATAAAATGATATTAAAAAATACATCTACCTCTCCGTCTCTCTGCCACCCCGAGTGTGGTGGTGCTCCGACTTCACCATGTCATCTCATAAGACTTTCAGGATCAAGAGATTCCTGGCCAAGAAACAGAAGCAGAATCTGCCCATTCCCCAATGGATTCGAATGAAAACCGGTAATAAAATCAGGTACAACTCCAAGAGAAGACATTGGAGAAGAACCAAGCTGGGTCTGTAAGGAGCCCCCTGAAGGATGGCACGCATGGCCTCATTTTCCCAGGCTCAAATCATGAATTAAGATTTTTGTCCCCATCTGATGAATTGAACTTCAATCGGCAAATAATCTGGTTTATTCCTTGTTTTTTTGCTTCCTAATCAAGTTTAACAATAAATAATGTAAGGTTGTTGTTGTGAGAAAAAAATACATCTATACTACTATAATACCTCAAGTAGAAAAAGACAGAAAATGGGGTAAGATGGCCACCATATAACAAGCCCGGGAAGATGTGCTCAGCAACTACCAAAGAGTTTCCACTATGAGAGAGATTCTGCACTTCCTGGTAGCAAGAAATTCAACTTAAAAGCCAAGTTGACCCATGTTTCTCAAAGTGGAAAGCAGCAAGGCCTGCTGACAAACTCCCCTTTACGGATGAGCAGCAACATGAGTTGCTTCTACAAGCATCGTGATTCTTCGTGGCCCCTGAGAAAAGACAGTCAACCAGCCAACCCTCTACCTATCTGGCCTCTAGGGACACAGATAGCTAGCAGATCACTTGGGCAGCTTGGTACACACATACTCAGTACCCAAGGTACGCTTTGTACCATTTCCCCATCTTCCTCCTCTTTTCCTGCTTTGTTCTACAAGGCATTCCATCCCGTGTGCCAGCGCCGTGATACCGCATACATGTACACACAGACTACTAAAAGAGCAGGAATCCCCACCCACAAGGTAGCTTTATTATATATATTTTTGGATTTTGTACTTTTGTTCTATTTTAATACTCTCTCTCTCTCTTTTTTGATCTCCTACTTCCTCTTCTGGAGTGACTCCACCCTCCTGAGAATCCACATTCCTCCCAGGAAGAGACAGGTCTGTGTATCCCAGCATACCCACTCTAGCATGGGCTTTCCAGGACCTCCTAAGTGCACAGATATGCTCACATTCATTCACATTGCCACAATAGCAGAATCTGGTACCCACAACCATACCCAAGTCTTTTTTTTTTTATCCTTGTACTTCTATCAATTATCTTTCTATTTTCTTGCTGTTCTCTCATTAAATATCTTTCCATGAAACCTATTAATTGAGATTAACTCTCTGCCCGCAAGTGCAACTCACAGTGATCCTATAGGACAGGGTAAAACTGTCCGGTGAGTTTCTGAGACTGTAACTGTTTATGGGAATAGAAAGTCTCCTTTTTTTTGGCGGAGCAGCTGGTGGTTTTAAAATGTTGACCTTTCGGATTACAACTCAATACATAACCATTATATTACCAGAGCTCCTTATTGTGATTACCCCTCTGAAAATATTTTCCCATTATTTTTGCAAGTCTGTTGGCTTATTCACAGTCACTTATTACTATCATTACTTTATTCTTATCATTACTTTTATTTTATTCTATTTTTCCCAGCCACTATCCCCACTTAGGCACCTTGCCCCTTCTTTTCATTTCACCACTGTATGTTTTCCAGCTCCTATTAGAACTCACCTGTGTCACTAGACAAACTCTACCTCTGTATGACCAGCAGCTCACACACCACAATGCTGAAGAAACAGCAGTCAAGCACAGAAAGCTTCCAAATTCAAGAAAAACAAACATGAACAACCAAGTAGCACTCAAACCAATGGAATAGTCTGAAGATGTGATTGTGAACCACCAGTAACAGAATTCAGAAGAATGATGCTTAGGTCATGAGATCTGGGGAATGTTCATGAGAAAAACAGAAGAAATTGAGAAACTAAAATCCTTAAACCAAAGGATTCTAGAAGACAAGCAATGAGATAACTGAATTAGGCAACATAGTAAAAGGCTAGAGGAATAAAATGGAAAAGGAAAATAAAATAAATGAGCTTGAAGACAATTACCCTCACGACAGTAGACAAGAGAAGCAATCAACAAAAAACCCCGGAAGCATCCAAATAAATCCTGTAGGACACTATCATAAGAACCCATCTAAGAAAAGAAAAAAGAAAAGAAATGCTGGGAAAAGAACACCACCAAAAAAAAAATCTACAGAGAATAGTACAAGAAACCATGGAAGAAAATTTCAACACACTATTCAACAAGCTGAGAAGAATGGACAACCAAAGAGAAAACATCAAGACATAAAGAAAAGGAGAGAATCTGAGGGCAGCTAGAGAAAAAGGAAAAGTCATCTACAAAGGAAAGTTGATAAGGATAAATTCAGACTTCTCAGCAAAAGACCTGCAGGCAAGAAGACAATGGAATGACATATATACAATTGTGACGGGTGGAAGGGGGGGTGGGGCGGAAGGAAGCCAGCCAAGAATATTATACTGAACAAAAATATCCCTCAAATACAAGGGAGAAATAAAGGTTATTTCCTGAGGAGGAAAAAATAAAGGAATTTTGAATTCAACAATTCATTTTCTCAGATCACAATGTTATAAAACTGGAAATCTACAACAGAAAGAAAAGGAACAAAAAGACAAACACATGGAGACTGAACAACATACCATTTCAAAATGACTGGACACTAGAGTAAACGAAAACGAGAAATTAAGAAACTCCTTAAAACAAGCAAATCTATAACACATCATACCAAAAACTCGGATACAACCAATGCAGTTATCTGAAGTCAATTTATAGCAATCAATACACACACGAAATATGAGAGAAATCCAAAACCAATACTAATAAAACACTTCCAACAAGTAGAAAGAGGGAAACCACATAAGTCCTTCAACAATAAAGGGAAAGAACTAATAAAAATTGAAGCAGAAATAAATGAACTGAAAAATGGGGGGGAAATCAACAAGACAAAAAGTTGGTTATGAAAAGATTAACAAAATCGACAAACTGATAGAAAACTTAACAAAGGAAAAGAAAGATGCAAATATCTAGAATTTGAGATGAAAAGGGTGCCATCACAAAAGATCCAAATGAAATAAAAAGATACATGTAGAGCAAAAGAAGAATTAGAGGTCACCAAGAGACTTCCAACCAAGAAAGGTTCTAAAGAAGTATGTATGTTGGCTTCACAGGAGAATGCTAGCAAGTATTCAGGGAAGAGCCATAACTAATTCTGTGCAGACTATTCCAAAATATAGAAACTGACAGCAAACTCCCACACGCATTCTATGAAATGAGCATAATCCTCAAAACCTGATCACGATCATTTAGAAAAAATGAAAACAGGAAGTAGATAAGAGTGTCCCTCATCAATATTCTTATTCAACATTGTACTACAATAAACATCTTAGCCAGACAGACAGCAAAAAAATTTTAAAATAAAAGGAATATAATTGGGTAAAAAATAGGTCAAGCTGTCACTATTTGCAGATAGTATGATTTTACATAGTGAGAGCCCCAAGGACTCCACAGAAAGATTGTTGGAAAGTACTAACGAATCTGTTAAAGTAATGGCATACAAGATTAATAAGCAGAAATCAATTTTAATATGCTATTGAAGAGCTCCAAAATAAAAACATCAAGAAAAAAAATAAAAAAAGAGAAAACAATATCATTTATAATATCCATACAAAAGATGAATACCTGGGAATAAACTTAACCAAAGAAACAAAAGACCTGTACAAAGGAAACTACAGAAAAATCAAAATGTGAATATTACTGAAAGCAATAAATCTATAGATAGAACACAATTCTGATCAAAATCATTTTCTTGGGGGCTCATACAGCTCTTATCACAATCTATGCATCCATCCATTGTGTCTAGCACATTTGTTCATTGTTGCCATCATCATTTTCAAAACAATTTCATTCTACTTGAGCCCTTGGCATGGGCTCCTCATTTTTCCCTCTTCCCTTCTTCACGAACTCTTAATAATTCATAAATTGTTATTAATTTTTCATGTCTTACACTGTCCGAGGTCTCTCTTTACCCTCTTTTCTACTGCCCATGCCCAAGGAGGGGTTACATTGTGATCAGTGCCCCCTCTTGGTACCACTACTCTCACAGCTGTCTACAAATGGGTTTGGGGTCTCCAGTCCACCCTCCCCCTCAATCACATCAATAAGGCTTTTTGTTCTGGGTCTTTGATGCCAGATACCTGATCCCTTCGACACCTCTTTATCACACAAGCTGGTGTGCTTCTTCCATGTGGGCTTTGTTGCTTCTTAGAGAGAGTCACTTGTTCATCTTCAAGCCTGTAAGACCCCAGATGCTATATCTTTGCATTGCTGGACACCATCACCTTTCTTCATTACATTTGCTTATGCACCCATTTGTCTTCAGCAATTCTGGCGGGAAGGTTATCACAGAATGCCAGGTGACTAGAACAAAGTGTTCTTGCGTTGAGGGAGTACTTGAGTAGAGGCCCACTTAATTGGACCTTTTGGACCTACTTTCTATCCAGCTCTTGGTAATCCAGGGTGTGTGCTACAGACTAGTGGACTTAATATTGTTCTTTTGAGGCACACAATATCTTTCATAGGCCACACCAGAAAGAATCCATGTGGAAGCTACATTCACTGGAGTTTGTAAACTGGGCTTTCATTCAAACTCATCAGGAGCCCTTTGATTTAAGACTGAAATTCATCAGTGTGAGAAGATGATGACTGCTATCCCAAGTTATGGAATTGGCAGTTATTGGACTTTGGTTTGACTCTCTGGCCTTCAGGGTGCCTAATGAATGGTGATCCAGGAATACCAAATATTCACTACTTTAATGCTCTTCTTATTTTGTTATGACATGTATTAGTCAGGTATGCATGTTGCTACCTTTTGGAATGAATTTTGTTGAAAGTTTTGTTCCAACATCAACCCTAATTATTTGTGTAAATAGTGTCCAGCCCAGCCTGTGTGATCACGAGGTGTCAATGGGATCAGGTATCAGGCATCAAGAAACAAAAAGTCCTATCACTGTGATGAGTGGGAGTGCGAAATGGGGACACAAAACCCATCTATAGGCAACTGGACATACCCTTACAGAAGCGCCTTGGGGAGGAGACAAACCAGTCAGGGTATAGTATAGTAAAGATAAAACATACAGCTTTCCTCTAGTTCTTTAATGCTTCCTCCCTCCCACTATCATGATCCCAATTCTACCTTACAAATACGGGTAGACCAGAGGATGTACACTGGTACAGACAGGAACTAGAAACAGAGGCAATCCAGGACAGATGACCCTCTGAGGACTAGTAGTGAGAGTGGCGATACCGGGAGGGTGGAGGGAAGGTAGGGTAGAAAGGGGCAAGGGATTATAAAGATCTACATATAAACTCCTCCATGGGGGACAGACAACAGAAAAGTGGGTGAAGGGAGACGTTGGACAGTGTGAGATATGCCAAAATAATAATAATTTATAAATAATCAAGGGTTCATGAGGGAGGGTGGGGGAAGGAGGGTGAAAATGAGGAGCTGATACCAAGGGCTCAAGTAGAAAGAAAATGTTTTGAAAATTATATGGCAACAAATGTACAAATGTGCTTGACACAATGTATGTATGGATGAATTGTAATAAGAGCTGTATGAGTACCCCCAGAAAACATTTTTTAATAAATTGTTCAGAAACTTGAATTTAATCTATATAAGTCAACAATTCAAGCATGAATTGATGTCTGAAACCAGCCTATACTTCTATATGCTTTTCTCAACCGTGTTTTAAATTCTGTATCATTAGCTAAATGAATAACACTATCGTTACCTTATGCCCCAGGAAGATGGTTTGAAAAGTTTTCGTTATCATAAAATGATAATGTTGTTTCTAAAGTGAACCAGAGACATATATAAACCACAGATATGTGAATGGATTTTGTGCTCCCATTTAAATCTAGCCCCAATCTAAGAACTATGAGTTCTTAGGATGTGGCCCTCTTTAATGCTTAAAGAAGTCACTAAAGATATAGGTGCTATAGAAAAAAACAAAACAAAGGAGAATGAAAAAACAACAAACAAAGCCCAAGAAATATACTCATAAAAATTATATCTGTTTGTAATTAATAGATAAAAATTTTACTAGTACATTGCTTAGAACACATGGTAGATAAATGGAATCACAGAATGGAATTTTCCCACTTTTTGCAGTCCATTGTATATTCAATATTTGTAAGTCTTAACATTTACAAAAAGTACAAAACAAGGTGATCTATATTAAACATAATGCCTGTGCTATAAATTGTCATCACAAGGTAATTATTTTACTATTGATTCGAACATTTTCTTCATTCAATACTTTTATTGAAGTTCAAAGTATACATTCTTAAGACAATAAATACCTGGCTGTTTTTTCTTAGTATCACAGAGGTACCATCATCAACTTCAAATTCTCCATAGTCTCTTAGACACTGTACCTGAAAAGAAAATCAGATATTTTATCCAAATTACCTTTTAAAATATGCAGTGATCATAACATGAAGTGGGATTATATAAATGCCCGAACAGTAAAAGTACTGTATTTTATGTGTCTGTTTCCTCCTCTGTGTACTTAGGACCCTTACTATTCCCAGATATTTACTGTGGTCCTAAACCTAAAGATCTCAATTTCCTACGTCACCGGGAAGGGAAAAATAAGCTTTGCAAATGTATACATGGATGGTATTACCAATAAGGAAACCAGGGATTTAGATAAAAGGAGACTACATAGTTGGACGTTTTCCTCTCAAACAATGCACTATATTAATCAGAAGGAATAAAAATGAGGGACATAACAGTGGCAAACAAGAAAGAAAAGAGCATTTTACCTCAACAAGATTGACCAGATCCTTCCCATAATCCATCAGGATAAAAGAACATAAATCTAAAAACAAACTGTTTTTCTTTTTAACAATTTATTGGGGCTCATACAATTCTTATCACAGTTCATACATATACATACATCAATTGTATAAAGCACATCTGTACAGTCTTTGCCCTAATCATATTTTTCTCTTTTCCTTTTTTACATTTTATGCACCATTGTACAACCTCTGCCCTATCCAGCCCTGCAAGGTAGAATTCGGATCATGGTAGTTGGGGGGAGGAAGCATCCAGGATCTGGAGGAAAGTTGTGTTCTTCATCGGTACTACCTCGCACCCTAATTAACCCATCTCCTCTCCTAAACCCCTCTATGAGGGGATCTCCATTGGCCGACACTTGCGCCTTGGGTCTCCACTCTGCACTTCCCCCTTCATTTAATATGGTATATATATATATATATATACATATATACATATACATATATACACACATGTACACATACATACACACATGCCTTTTTTTTTTTTCTTTTTTTTTTTTTCTTTAAGAAATCACTTTATTGGGGGCTTTTACAGCTCTTATTACAATCCATACATCCATCAATTGTGTCAAGTAAATTTGTACATATGTTGCCATCATTTTCAAAACCTTTTCCTTCTACTTGAGCCTTTGGTATCAGCTCCTCATTTTTTCCCTCCCTCCCTCACGAACCCTTGATAATTTATAAATAATTATTTTTTTCATGCCGACTGCTGTCTCCCTGTAGCCGTTTTTCTGTTGCCTGTATCCCTGGGGAGGGTGGGGTGTTATTAATGTCAATGATTATGATTAGTTCCCCATTTCTTTTTTTTTTTTTCTTCTTTTACATTTTATTAGGGACTCCAACAACTCTTACCACAATCCATACATATACATACATCAATTGTACAAAGCACACCCATACACTCCCTGTCCCAATCACTCTCAAGGCATTTGCTCTTCACCTAAGCCCCTTGCATCAGGTCCTCCTTTTTTTTCCCCCCCTCCCTCCCTTTTCCCCCCTCCCTCATATGCCCTTGGTAATTTACACCTCGTTATTTTGTCATATCTTGCCCTATTCGGGGTCTCCCTTCCCCCCTTCTCTGCTGTCCCTCTCCCAGGGAAGAGGTCACATGTGGATCCTTGTATTCAGTACCCCCTTTCCAACCCACTCACCCTCCACTCTCCCAGCATCGTCCCTCACACCCTTGGTCCTGAAGGTATCATCCACCTTGGATTCCCTGTACCTCCAGCCCTCATATGTACCAGTGTACAGCCTCTGCCCTATCCAGCCCTGCAAGGTAGAATTCGGATCATGGTAGTTGGGGGGAGGAAACATCCAGGATCTGGAGGAAAGTTGTGTTCTTCATCGGTACTACCTCGCACCCTAATTAACCCATCTCCTCTCCTAAACCCCTCTATGAGGGGATCTCCATTGGCCGACACTTGCGCCTTGGGTCTCCACTCTGCACTTCCCCCTTCATTTAATATGGTATATATATATATATACATATATACATATACATATATACATATACACACATGTACACATACATACACACATGCCTTTTTTTTTTTGCATGATGCCTTATACCTGGTCCCTTGGCACCTCGTGATCACACTGGCCGGTGTGCTTCTTCCATGTGGGCTTTTTTGCTTCTGAGCTAGATGGCCGCTTTTTCACCTTCAAGCCTTTAAGACCCCAGACACTATCTCTTTTGATAGCCAGGCACCATCAGCTTTCTTCACCACATTTGCTTATGCACCCATTTGTCTTCAGCGATCCTATCATGGAGGTGTGCAGTCAATGATATGATTTTTTGTTCTTTGATGCCTGGTAACTGATCCCTTCGGGACCACTCGATCACACAGGCTGGTGTGTTCTTCCATGTGGACTTTGTTGCTTCTGAGCTAGATGGCCGCTTGTTTATCTTCAAGCCTTTAAGACCCCAGTCACTATCTCTTTTGATAGCCGGGCACCATCGGCTTTCTTCACCACATTTACTTGTTCACCCACTTTGGCTCCAGCCGTTGTGTCGGGAGAGTGAGCATCATAGAGTTCCAATTTAATAAAAGGAGATATTCATACATTGAGGGAGTGAACAAACTGTTTTTCAAAGGAAATCAAGTCTTCCAATCTCTTGTTTCTCAGGAATACTTAAAAATACATTTAAAAGATTCACTTTCAAGCTCTTTCATTTTGCTTACACAGTAACTTAGCAATCAATTAATTTTCATTTAGTATTTTAAAAATAAAACAAAATTTATGGAAGATGGAATGTTAGATTACATTAAGATGCTTGAAATTAAAGTGCCAACATCCAATCATTTTTGACCTATAAAATGTAAGCTTAATATAGTTCAGCTCACACATCACTATTACCTTAAAACTGTGAATCAAAGTTTGTTGCAGAGAGGGCACTATAAGCATTTCCATACTCCTGTCCCTCTATAGCAGTGTTTCCCAAAGTGGGGATACTGCAATGATCCAGGAGGAGTACAAAGCAGATAGTTACACTTTATCCTGGAGTATAGGCTATTGTATAAAAGTTTTTAATTTTACACACACACACACACACACACACACACACACACACACACACACACCATAGTGAATGAAGGGGTAAGTGCAGCGTGGAGACTCAAAGCCCATTTGTCGGCCACTGGAGATCCCCTCATAGAGGGGTTTAGGAGAGGAGATGGGTCAGTCAGGGTGCGATGCAGTACCGATGAAGAACACAGCTTTCTCCCAGATCCTGGACGCTTCCTCCCCCAACTACCATGATCCGAATTCTACCTTGCAGGACTGAATAGGGCAGAGGTTGTACACTGGTGCATATGGGAGCTGGAGGCACAGGGAATCCAGGGTGGATGATAAATTCAGGACCAATGGTATGAGGGGCAATGCTGGGAGAGTGGAGGGTGAGTGGGTTGGAAAGGGGGAACTGATTACAAGGATCTACATGTGACCTCCTCTCTGGGAGACGGACGGCAGAGAAGGGTGGGGGGGGTAAGGGAGACTCCGGATAGGGCAAGATATGACAAAATAACAATGTATAAATTACCAAGGGCACATGAGGGAGGGGAGAAAAAAAAGAGGACCTGATGCAAAGGTAAAGTGAAGAGCAAATGCTTTCAGAGTGATTAGGGCAAAGAATGTAGGGATGTGCTTTATACAATTGATGTATGTATATGTGTGGATTGTGATAAGAGTTGTATGAGCCACTAATGAAATGTAAAAAAAGAAAGAAAAAAAAAAAAGAACACAGCTTTCCCCCGGATCCTGGATGCTTCCTCCCCCCAACTACCATGATCCTAATTCTACACTGGTGCATATGGGAGCTGAAAGCACAGGGAATCCAGGGTGGATGATAACTTCAGGACCAATGGTATGAGGGGCAATGCTGGGAGAGTGGAGGGTGAGTGGGTTGGAAAGGGGGAACTGATTACAAGGATCCACATGTGACCTCCTCTCTGGGAGACGGACGGCAGAGAAGGGTTGGGGGGGGGGTAAGGGAGACTCCGGATAGGGAAAGATATGACAAAATAACAATCTATAAATTATCAAGGGCTCTTGAGGGAGGGGGGGCAAGCGAGGGAGGGGGAAAAAAAGAGGACCTAATGCAAAGGGCTTAAGTGGAGAGCAAATGCTTTCAAAATGATTAGGGCAAAGAATGTAGGAATGTGCTTTACACAATTGATGTATGTATATGTGTGGATTGTGATAAGAATTGTATGAGCCCCTAATAAAATGTAAAAAAAATGATTAGGGCAAAGAATGTACAGATGTGCTTTATACAATTGATGTATGTATATATATGGATTGTGATAAGAGTTCTATGAGCCCCTAATAAAACAATTAGGAAAAAAAACAGGCCCAAAGAACAAAAGAAAACTGGGTTAGCAATATATATACATAAATTAAAATATCTATAAAGAGATTCTATCACTGCCCTCTAGTTGATTCTAACTCACAATGACCCTATATTGGTTTTCCAAGGCTGTAAATCCTTACAGAAACTAATAGTCTCATCTTTCTCCTGAGCAACAGTTGGTAAATTTGAACCTTAAGAACCTCAGAACCCTGGTGGTACAGCAGTTAATCACTGGGTTGCAATCTGCATGGTCGACAGTTCAAAACTACCAGTACCAGTAGGAGAAAGCCTGGGCTTTCTACTCAGAAACCCATAGGGGATCCCTAGGAATCAGCATTGACTCAATACCAGAGAGTTTGGTTCTGGAACCTTATGGTTAGCAGTGCAATCAATGCCTATCCTACAATGCCAGCAGGGATCCTAAGAAAGAGATGAAGAGATGTAGTCAATGAATAAGGCCCATCTAGCCATAATCTCTTATGCATCGTATTATCAATTCTAGCCTATATGGCTATGGTTAAAATCCCATTTTGGAGGGATGGTTATGTGGAAAAGCCATCTCAGAAGCAGGAACACAGAGAAATGCTGGACCATCAAGGTGTAAGAGGCCCTAGTGGGACATACTTGAGATCTTTGTCTGAAGTGGTAGAGACTGAGATGGAGGCATCAAAGGCTGCAGCACAGAGACCATGGGACAGAACAGAGGAACTAGGCCAAGACCAGAGGCTGAGGCAAGGCGTCCATGACATAAAACAGAGGAGCAATACTGAGACTATGATACTTTGAGGCAGAGCAGTGGGCTGCCTTTCTGGCCCAAAGAGGCAAAGGGACTATGTGACTGAGAGGCTAAGGACTAAAGACTGACATGACTGCTGGATGACAGGAGAGGTACACTTACTGTTTCCTGATGCTGACTTGTGGTAACTAGTTACCTTCCTTAATAAGCCCACTAAATTGTGAATATTGTCTGTGAGTTCTGTGAGGCCAACTGGGACCGATAATTGAACCCGACAGAAAGGCAGTGTGTGAGGGAGGAGTGGGTGGTGTCAGAATAGATATTGAAGGATGAAGGATGGAGGCATGTCTGAACTCTGCCTCATGGAAACAGTGAAGCCAGAGAAAGTCAAATACGGCCCTCTGATATGTCTTCCTACATTTAAAGAAGCCAATCCAATTACTAGCACTAACAAATAAGAGAAACAACGTTACTGGATAACTCAACAGGATATTTGAGTTGGCAGAAGAACAGAACAGCTTATTGAGTCTGAGGAACAAAAGTAAAGAAACATGATCCCAAGGAACACCATCAAGCAAATCAATGCAAATATTATGGAAGTCCCAGAAGAGGGCAAAGGGTAACTAAATAAAACTTAATAGACAACAGCAGAACATTACCAAAACTTGACAAAGGACAAGAATGTACATATCAATGACACTTAAGAATTTCCAAATCAGAAGAAAGCCTGAGAGATCCACACCAAAATATCTTATCATCAAACTCTTTAAAAAAAAAGATAAAATCTTGACAATATCAAATAAAATGAAGTACCAATTTACATATATAGAAACCCTGGAAACCAGGAGGTAATAGAGTCACCTATTTAAAATAATGAAAGAAATGAACAGCCATCCAAGATTCCTATAGCCAGCAAAACTTTCCTTTATAAATGAGGATAAAATTCAAGAAAACAAATAAAACCTGAGGGAATGTTGAGACATTCCTTTAGATTGAAATACAAGGATAGTAGATTGCAAGATGAAGCAATATAGAGAAAAAGGTGTTAGGTTCCTGGATTCAGGTACCTGAAAGAATTCACACAGCAGAAGCAGGTTTGTAATCCAAGTGATTTTATGGGGAAAAGGGAAGTTTCAGGTATTACAGCCTCAAAAAATACACATTGTTTTAAGAAAGCATACAAGGATCCGCAGAACTGCACATGGGTTCACTGCTGAATGGGGAAAAAACACATAGAAAGAACAGGAACACATAACCCAGCACGTGGAACCAGGAAATCCCAGGGGCCAAAAGGGCTCCCACCCCCGACTTGTGGAGAATGCTGGAATGGAAGGAAGTCAAGGCAGGGTCTTTATTCCCTCCTCTCCACAACGGCTGGGGGAAGCATGGTTGAAGGTATTGGTTGGTTCCACTGGCTTGAGTTTAGGCCCACCTGTGTGAGGTAATGTAACTGAGCCTAATCTGTGTGCCCTGGTGGACCTCCCCTCGGGGCGGAGGGAGCTCTTGTCTGAGCATGCTCAGTTTGATTGTTCTAAAATTTAATGGATGCCTGATTTCTTCCAATCCTTTTGCTTTAGCCTTATGCAGTTACTGCGGAGACAACCCCCTTGTGGTGCTTATGTAATCTGATGTCAATTTGGGACTTGAGAGGATTAAGAGTGAAGTGGTGGAGTCTAGTTGGTCAATCAGGATAGCCAGTGAGGCCTCTGTGTGGGCATTGCCTTCGCCTGAGAATTCTGGGAACTCCAGTATTTCCTCCTTAAACAGGAGACGCTTCTCTCTCTCAGCTCACTTCCTTGGAGATGCTCTACTGGCAAGACACATGGCACTACGTCCTGGTAGCTGGGAAAGCCACACGGACCTACCCTGATGCAACAGACCTCTGGAGCCAGAGAAGCTACATAGAGAACCCTGCCAGCGCTGAGATGTTTACAATGCTACTGGATCCAAAAAGTTTCTACTCGCTGGTTCAAGATCGTCCTGCAATCGGAGTCATTGCATGTTTCGTGAGTCTGACGAGGCCTTTACAGATTGGTATCAGACATATGGGCTAATATTGGGCTCACGGACTTGACCTGGACTGGGCTGGGACGTTTTCGCAATATTCAGTTGTTCTTCTATATAAGCCTCTTTCTTATAAACATGAGTTTCTATGAATTTGTTTCTCTTGTCTACCCAGACTAACACTCCCCCTTTATGGCCCCTATTCTGGCTACCTAACATATTTAGCCAACACCTAAGTTGAATGCAAACATTTTTCTTTGGTCTTCTTTATTCAATATTCAAAAGTATACAAAAGAGGATAATAAAGATGGTTCAAAATCCAAAAATTAACTAAGCGCCAAAGTACGTGGTACTACTGGAAGAAATGAGGAGCAAAGAGAGGATAACCCACTTAACAAGTAACAAAATGACAACTATATGACAGGGACTTCAAGTGTGTGCAAATATGGAATTTAAAAACTGAAAAAAGTCCCAGAAACATTTGAAGCTCCTTGGTAAGTACTTCCTTAGTGGTAGTAACTTTCAATATGAAAGTATTAAAATGTCCAGTGTAAAAGCAGAGACCTTGTGATATGCATATGATACAACTTTGCTTATGGAAAGCTAAGAGGATTCAACACATTAATGAACAACTGAGACTAAAGCTTTCTGTAGGGATTATGGCTCGATGGGGAAAAAAAGCCTCATGCTCGGGCCAATAAACACAATGATAAAAAGAGAAAAAAATAAATTGACACGGATTTCATTTATTTCAATGCATAATCAACATTCATGGAATTAGTGAAGAAATCAAGCCATGAGATAAATGCTGCAAAAGACTTCTTTAAAGTGTTAAAGAGCAGCAGAGTCAGCAAAATGACTGTCAGACAACAAACTCGGACAACTCTCAGCAATTATAGAGAAGGTCCACTAGGAGCGATATCCTAAACTTCATGGAAGAGAATCTCAATATGAAGTACATCCAAGCTTCTTAAACTGAGAGAGCAGTAGCAACTACTAACAGATTCCCCTCTTTGTTATAGGCTGTCCACACGCTGGGGAAGCTTCCCTCCTGCCTGGCATAGCCAATTTTTTCTGGTCCCTGAGCTAACCCAGCTGACCAAGCCTCTTGGCTTGCTGTCCTCTGGTGAAGAACAGCTTTGCAGAGTCAGCTTGGTGCAGACAGTCACTAGCCAAGCTTAACTTTTGCTTTGTTCTACAGTTCCACCAGCCCTTGCTCAACATTCCTCACCTTGCCACCCCCAAGCAGGAAATGTGTTAGCAAAACAACACAATTAGGGGGCAAGGGGGAAAGAGAAGCCTAGCACTTCCCGCACCAATCTCAAAGTAGACTTGAGAGGTTTAATTTAACACCCCCCCCATTGGGTGAGAAATCCACACACCTGGCCTCTAGACCTGGCAGGAACCCCATCTTATCCCTCAAGGGGTGGAGTCAAGGGACAGAGTTTTTGTGGGTTTTGAACTGCGGACCATGCTGATCGCAACCCAATGTGTAACCACTGTACCACCAGGGGTCCTTTTATCTCAGTAAAACTATGAAAACTAGTCCTCGGTTTATCTGACCCCAGCCATGCTATTTTTTAATCACCTAATATGTATATGAAAGGTGAACAATGAATAAGACAGAGGTGAATTGATAACTATGAATTATGATATCGCAGAAAAGCACTGACAAAACATCAACAGCCAGAAGAGCAAACAAAGCTATGCTGGAAGAGCTACAGCGGGAGTGCCCCTTAAAGAGGCCGACTCCGTGTATATGTCATCTGGATGGCAAGTCCCTGGATGGTCAAAAAGAGGAAGCCTCTCAGTGGTATACATTGACACCATGACTGCAATAATGGGCTCAAACAGCAATGTTTGAGAAGAGGGTGCGGGGCAAGGCAGTGTTTCATTCTGTTGTACATCTAGTTACTATGAATAGGACTTGGTGGCACCTAACAAAACTATATTCATATCTCCTCCTTACATAATAGGAGCATAATCCACACATTCAAGAAAATCCATTCTCAAGAGGTAAAACTTACTTCAATATATAAGCTTTTGGGAGGCTTCATATCCTGTGTTATGTCCAAACCTTCATTTCCTCCCAATGACCTCATGTAAGTAGCAAGGGACTTCTTATAACAATTGAACCATTCTATCTGAAAACAGAAAAATGGTCTTTTTACCAAGTGACAAAGAAAACAAGCTTGCCAACATTGTGTAATTGTGACTTCAAACAGCACATACGCCCATGTAGATCATGAGTGTGGCATTCCTGTATTTATATAGCGAACATTAATGGTTGTCTTCTACGAGTCAGGAACTGTCTGTGCACTTAGGATGGAGCATTCAACCAAAACAGACAAAATTCCTGTTATCACATAGCTTACAAACCAGTAGACCTAAGCACAGATCTAAAAAAACCATTCAACCAGAAACAACACTACGAAAAACACATGATTCAGTTATGGTCGCTTTAAATACTGCACGGACTCTTTTTATAAGAATGGAACAACATGCTTGAGCAGACAATGCAAATGTCCCCAAAGAGAAGGAAGGACAAGCAAAATGAGGAGTGCACACAATAGAAGATAGTGAGGCTTACTTTGGAATTCAGTTCTAAGTTGTATCTGACAAGGGTAAACCTTTATCACATGTAAAGTGGCGCAAGAGGTCACATTATTTTACGACTGCATTTGTAGGAAAGTCAGTCATCGGAATTCTATAAATGTAAAAAAGTAGATTAAGAGTTGCCAAAGGGCTGGGGGAAGGAAATAATAATAAAAGGCATTTGTTATTTTTTAAAGTCTATTATGGTTAGGGTGAAAGTTTACAGAGAAAACTCATGTTTTATACAATAATTTATATATATTTTGTTTTGTGACATTAGTTGCAATCTCCTCAGAATCTTATTTATGTATAATTACAGAAAGGTAGGCAAAACAAAGATGTACAGGTTAATGACATTATTAAGAAACAGCCTGGTCAAGGAGTAACACATCCTCAGCCCCAAAATGGAGACTTATCATTTTGTTCCATTCTGAAAATTTTACATTATCACCCAAGAATGCATCCCCAAAACACTAGTTTAGTGCTGTTCATTATTTGTACTTTAAATAGATCCACACAGTATTTATTATTTTGTGACAAATTTCTTTCACTAAACATATTTTGGATTTCTGAAATTCTACTTTAAAGTGATGAAGAGCAAGGATGTCACACTTTGAGGACTGAGCAATGCCATGGGATTTTCCATTGACCTTAGCCATGGGATTTTCCATTGCCTCATAAGCATATGAAAGTTGGACAACAATTAATAAAGACCAAAGAATAGATGCCTTTGAATTAGCATGTTGGCAAAGAACACCGAAAGTACCATGGACTGCTAACTGAACAAACAAATCTGTCTCGGAAGATCACAGCCAGACTGATCCTTAGAGATGAGTATGGCAAGACTTGTCTCACAAGTTTTGGGCATGTTTTCAGGAGACCAGTCCTTAGAAAACGACACAATACTTGGTACAGTGCAAAGTCAGTGGGAAAAACAAAAACAACTCAAGGAGATGAATTGATACGGTAACTCAACAATGGGTTCAAACATAACAATTGTGAGGATGCAGAGTCCAGGAGTACTTCATGCTGATCTAGACAGGGCCACTATGAGGCGGAACTGACGAGAAGGCACCCACCACTACTATGTTGGTTAGTATTGGGTTATGTGTTGGCTAAAGCCAAGGTCAACAGTTTGACTCAACCAGTTACACCTAGGGAGAAAGGGGATTTCTGCTCCTATAAAGAAATACAGCTTCAGAAACCTAAACAGCCAGTTCTACTTTGCTCATCCTTAAGGATTGTTAAAAGTCAATGGCAGTGGGTGTTTTACACAATTAATGTATGTATGTATGGATTGTGATAATAGTTGTATGAGCCCCAATAAAATGACTTTTAAAAAAGAAATTATGACATAAGATTATCTCTCTCTAAAGTGTCTTGGAGTCTCTAACTTGTAAACTACTATGTGTCTACCTTCATGGAAAAAAATAATACACTAATCTTTGTTAAAGATGGCATCACCTATCCCTTATCGGTGAGTTCAAAGTGAAATGTTCACATATAGAAACTGAATTTCGGTTTATGCTCTGAGAAGGAAAAGGCAGAGGCAGTGATTCTCTCCATAGACTAGACCTTGTAGAGACTCTATTAACACCGAATTTGGACCCCAGCTATAAGGGATTTCCATTGAACTCAAGGTCAAAATGAAGTCTAAAGTATGGAAATCTAATCTCAAGACTAACATTATAATTGTTCATTATAATTTTCTGGTTCTAAAATCAGCATCTTGAAGTCTTACTTGTGTGCCTTGTCATGACTACCTTGTACTAAACTAAAAAAGTTTATGCACGACAAGTTCATGTATTTATGTTTAAAATAAAATCCTCATCTATTTCTATGTTTTTAGAAAAATACTATAGCTATTGTTATTAGAGAAAGAACATGTTCTGTTCATTTCACCATAATAAAGAGGCACCCCTCAAGTCCACTTAATGTAAGATTCCGGCACAAAGACCATGGAAAAAGAACCTGAAAAATTAACTGGTAACGTAATTATTTAGTAGTTCCCTCAAGAAGCTGAGGTACTTTGTTTCTTTCTCCAGAACATGAACAGAATAAAAATAAAGCATGGAAATGTACTTAGCAATCCAAGATCAGAGGAGGCAATGGTATTAGAGATTAAAACCTGAGCAGACTGCGGATGACAGTGGAAGCCCAAACTCCATTTGCACAGTTCCCACACAGATTAAGCCTCCAGTGAATCTCCTTAGACCATGAACAAAGAATGGAAATAGTCTTGTTATACACTGAGTGCATTGGAAAGTAGATTAACACAGATAATTTTTAACGTTATTGTTTTTCTCTCTTTTGGTCCCTTTTAAATTTGTTCTAGTTTTTATATTTTCTTTTGGATTGAGGGCTGTTTGTTTTGCATATGATTTTCTTTCTTTTTTTTTGGAGTTTTCAGTGGTTTCTTGAGCATTCAATATTTTTCCATGATGAGTTAGGATAGTTAGGTGTTTTTTTTATTTTGTGTTTTACATTTTATTAGGGGCTCATACAACTCTTATCACAATCCATACGCATATGATTTTCTTTAAATAAAATCTAGGATAGGACTTAGTTACTGTGAAGACTATAAATGGATTAAGTTTCTTTGGGTTAGGACAGGGCAGGCTGGGGCAAATGGTGAGTTTAAGACTGAAGAAAATGTTCTAAAATTGATGGGGATCATAACTGCACAGCTCTTTTTAATATATTTAAACCACTGGGTTGTATGGTATATGAATTATGTCAATTAAACTCAAGTTAAAATTTTTAAATGCAGTTAGCAAGTAAATTGTTTATAAAACTCATGGCAAATTTACTGAATACATGCCGTGGCAATGACATTATATCCTGTCAGCCTGTCAATAAAATTGCAGATTGATGACCTCATTTTGAGGCATGACAGAAATAAGTAGCTCAATGGAGATCAAACGCAGTCTCTCTGCCTTCCTTTTCTGCGCTGAGACAGTCAGAGAGCTGGAGGAGACCCGTGCCAACACTGAAATGCATACACTGCCACTGGATCCACAAGACCTTCTACCCCACTGGCCTGCGATATTCCTGCATTTGGCATCATTACATATACTGAGAATCTAAAGAGGAATTTATCGACTAGGACCGAACATATAGGCTAATATCGGACTTATGAACTTGATCTGAACTGGGCTGAGATGTTTTCTCAATATATAATTGTTCTTTTATATAAAGTTCTTATACACATGAGTGTATGACTGTTCCTCTAGTCAACCCAGACTAACACTTTCTTTCATAAGTGATATACTATACCAAACTCACACAATAACAGCATTGATCACATTCCGTTCTATGCTATGTTCCAAATGGGCAGCCTTAATCATCCTGTAACAACCCTGTTAATACAGCAGTTCTCAACCTGTGGGTTACGACCTCTTTTGGGGTCAAAGGACCCTTTCACAGGAGTCACTTAAGACCATTGGAAAACATGTATTTCCAATGGTCTTAGGAACCAAGTCACTGCTCCTCTATCCATCTCCAGGAGGGTCTGCCCACATATGAGTACGCAGCGTAATGACATAATCAGACAACCCCATCACATTCAACTTGTACAAATAAAGGTGGATGTGACAGGGTTGGCACCACAATGTGTTTATGTGGACAAGTCACACATGCGTAGAGAGCAGCTGCTGTGTTAAAAGCAGCTACTGTGTTAAAAGCAGCGACAGTGTTAAAAGCAGCAGTATTGGTGGTAAATGACACTTCATGAATTATTATTTCTGGGTAAAATCATAAACTACTGCAAAAAATCGATATCTGTACCATGGGAACTTTATCTGGATGCTGATTGGTCTTTTTATATTCAGCTGTGGTTGATGTGAATACTGCTCCTTGTGATAGTAACAGGTATGTAAAAACACAACATAGAGAATGTTAAATCATAGGAAATTTTAATAAACTGTATTGACTAAATTGTGCCATGTATCATCTTTAGTACTATTTTTTTTAAATAAGAAATTTAAACAAGACGCTTGACTTGAAGGGAAAACTATCTAGGCTTCATTGAGAGTAATTTACGCCTACTTAAAGACAGATTGCCCTACATGTAATAGCTACATACAAAAATGTTATAAAACTGTCCTTGGTTTTACAATGATAAATGAAAAACATAAAAATTCTTCAATCGAACAAGGCATGCAAGGATTTTTTTCATGTCATTTTTTTTGTTTTTGTTAAACAGTGAGAGCAAAATAACCTACTGAAATACAAAGAGAGAAGCTGAATGAGCAAGCCACTGATGGAGAAGGGGAGCTTTCACAGAACCAGTGTTTTCCCCATCCCATCTCCACCTGATGTTGATCAAAACATACCATTGGTGATTTAGTAAACGAATAAATAAACAAAGAGAAAAATTTAATATGCTTGTGTACATGCACCAGTTACTTTGTGTACAATAAAGGAATGAGGAAGGGGAAATGAAATAAAGAGAAAACTATACTGTAGTTGTCAGGAGGTGGTGGAATCAAACTGTGGTTTTCTAATCGAGAATGGATTCTTGGTCGGCTGGAAGAGAGTTCTGGAGGAAAGGAGCAGGCTCCCTTAGAAGATGCCTCCTGTCTGCTGCTGGAACACATCAATTGTATCTTCATCCTCCATTTCCAACTGTGCAGGTGTGTCTGTTTCATTGATTGGCTGTCTGTCGAATCAAATCAGATCTGACTCATTGACAAACCCTGTTCACAATAGGCTTCCATTAGCTTACTAAGTGGGTGTGCCTCTGAATCTTAAACTGCACCACAGAACCATCCTGCCCTACCACCTTCAAGTTAATCTGATCATTGTTCTCAGTCTTGACTCCTCCCTTGAGTTTTTTTGTTGGCCAGGGTGAATGCTGAAGTCTTCTCAAAAGAGGTACCAGGTCCGCACCAAACGAGCACACAGGCAGCTGCAGGAACAGCAGGAGGAGGTGGCAGTGGTGGAGGAGGGAGAGCCATCTTTTGTATTATTAAAGCTATGGTTATATATTATTTTCATTAGCCAACCATCCCATGACAATGGATCATGTAGAAGAACGTTAAGAAAAGATAGTGAGGATTTTCTATGGTATGGTTTTACTTCAAAGACAGCAGGAACTGAGAAACTACAATGTCTTACTTGTTGTGAAGTTCTATTAGTTGAATCTATGAAGCTGAACAAACTAATATGCCATTTTGATAGCAAATATCCGAGCTTTGCTGGCAAGGATACCAACTATTTTAAAAGCAAAGCTGATGATAAACTCAAGAAAGCCAGACTTGACACTGGTGGCAAGTACCACAAACAAAACGTAGCAGTCATTGAAGTTTCATATTTGGTGGCACTCAGAATCACCAGCGCTATGAAACCCTACACCATTGCTGAGGATTCACTGTTGCCAGGGGCCAGTAAATTGTTCGAGTTATGATCAGAGATGAATTTGTTACAAAATTGAGCGCAATTTTCTTATCAAATGACACTGCCTGCAGAAGAATAGCAGACAAGGTTGCTGATATTCTTGATCAGATAATCCAGGAAAGTAAATCTGCTCCACTTCCAATATTTAGCATCCAGCGTGATGAATCTACAGACGTTGCAAACTGTTCACAGTTACTGTTTACCTGAGGCATATTAATGATGGCGACTTTAAATATGAGTTTCTTTTTTTGCAAACCTCTTAAAATGGCAACTACTACACGTGATGTATTTGATAGTTGGTTCATTCTGAAAGAGCATAAGATCTCTTGGGAAAAGGTTTGTGGTGTTTGCAGATGATGCTCCACTATGCTAGGATGTCAATCTGAATTTCAACGTTTGGTACTGAGTCACCGAAAGTCACCGGAACTCACTGTATAACTCATCAGAAAATATTAGCAACAAATACACGGCCAAAAGAGTTACAAGAAGTAATGAGAAGCATCATAAATTCTGTCAATTTTGTAAAGGCGAGCACTTTAAACAGTCTACTGCTTTCGCAACTGAAGTGAGACGGTTGTCCAGAGGAAAAGTTTTAAAAGGTGTTTTTGAGCATGGTGATGAACTCAAAACGTTTTTTATCAGAAAACATGACCGCAGTTCAAAGCATTTTGCAGCGATAAAAGTGAGATACAGAAAATAGTTTGATTGCCATCTTTGCCATCTTGAATGAGTTACAATTTATTACTGCAAGGACAAAATGCAACATGCCTTGATTTGTCTGAAAATATCTGATCATTCCAAAGGAAACATCAGCTTTGGGGGAAAAAATTGGATGAAAATAAAATTTACCAAAAAAATAATAAAAAGAAAATAAAATTTACATGCCTACCCTATCTGTTTTCTTTGAAGAACATGACACTGAACCAGACAAAAGGATTACAATTTCTGTGAAAGAACACTTGCATATGCTTGCAGATGAAATTTCATCGTACTTTCCAAATCTACCCGACACCTCATTTGCACTTGCCAGAAGCCCATTTACAGTCAAAGTTGAAGATGTTCCTGAGATAGCACAAGAGACGTTTATTGAACTAACAGCGATGCAGCGAGAACTGATTTCTCTACAATGCCAGTTACAAAATTCTGGATCAAGTGTTTGCAGTCAGGTCCTGTTCTGTCTGAGACTGTGTTGCACCTTTTTCTTCCATTTCCAACAACTTATCTTTGTGAAACAGGGTTTTCCAGCTTGTTTGTTATCAAGTCTAAATAAAGAAGTAGATTTGTTGTGGAAGATGATCTTGTGCTCTTGCAAAGACTGTCTGGAGAATTTCTGATCTAGTGAGAAAGAAACTATCTCAACCTTCTGGCTTTTTACGCACACTGTCGCAAAATGTAGCAATGTAGTTCACTATTGTTATATTAAGACTGTTACTCATGCTACACCATGCTTCAAGACAAAATTTCATTTATTTATAATTAGAAATCAGTATTTCACAAGATATAATTACCTATTTTTGTGATTAATCACTATGCTTTAAATATGTTCAATTTGTAAACTAAAAATATATCCTACATATCAGATGTTTACATTATAATTCACAACAGTAGCAAAATTACAGTTATGAAGTAGCAACAAAAATGATTTTAAGATTGGGGATCACCAC
>NW_027459185.1:0-101128 GCF_050624435.1 Tenrec ecaudatus | reverse complement strand
CTAGGGGAGCCGTAACCTAAGCCTAGGGGAGCCCTAGCCTAAGGCTAGGGGAGCCCTAGCCTAAGCCTAGGGAAGCCTAGCCTAAGGATAGGGTAGCCCGAGCTTTAGCCTAAGCCTAGGGGTGCCCTAGCCTAAGGCTAGGGGAGCCGTAGCCTAAGGCTAGGGGAGCCCTAGCCTTAGCCTAAGCCTAGGGGTGCCCTAGCCTAGGCTATGGGAGCCTTAGCCTAAGGCTAGGGGAGCCCTAGCCTTAGCCTAAGCCTAGGGGTGCCCTAGCCCAAGGCTAGGGGAGCCCTCGCCTAAGGCTATGGGAGCCCTTGCCTTAGCCTAAGCCTAGGTTTGCCCTAGCCTAAGGCTAGGGGAGCCCTAGCCTAAGGCTAGGGGAGTCCTACCCTTAGCCTAAGCCTACGGGTGCCCTAGTCTAAGGCTAGGGGAGCCCTAGCCTAAGTCGCAGGGAGCCCTGGCCTTAGCCTAAGCCTAGGGGAGCCCTAGCCTAAGGCTAGGGGAGCCCAAGCCTTAGCCTAAGCCTAGGGGTGCCCTAGCCTAAGGCTAGGGGAGCACAAACCTAAGCTGGGGGAGCCCTAACCTTACCCTAAGCCTAGGGGTGCCCTAGCCTAAGACTAGGGGAGCCCTAGACTTAGCCTAAGCCTAGGGGTGCACTAGCCTAAAGCGAGGGGAGCCCTAGTCTTAGCCTAAGCCTAAAAGTGCCCTAGCCTAAGGCTAGGGGAGCGCTAGCCTTAGCCTAAGCAAAGGGGTGCCCTAACCTAAGGCTAGAAAAGCCCTAGCCTAAGGCTAGGGGAGCCCTAGCCTAAGGCTAGGGGAGCCCTAGCCTAAGGCTAGGGGAGCCCTAGCCTTAGCCTAAGCCTAGGGGTCCCCTAGCCTAAGGCTACGGGAGCCCTAACCTAAGGCTGTGGGAGCCCTAGCCTTAGGCTAAGCCTATAGGAGCACTAACCAAAGGCTAGGGGAGCTCTAGTCTTAGCCTAAGCCTAGGGATACCCTAGCATAAAGCTAGGGGAGCCCTAGCCTTAGCCTAAGCCTAGGGGTGCCCTAACGTAAGGCTAGGGGAGCCATAGCCTAAGGCTAGGGGAGCGTGAGCCTTAGCCTAAGCCTAGGGGATCCCTAGCCTAAGGCTTGGGGAGCCCTAGCCTAAGGCACGGGGAGCCCTAGCCTCAGCCTAGGGTTCCCTAGCATAAGGCTAGGGAACTCTATCCTAATCCTTGGGGTTCCCTAGTGTAGGTTAGGGGAGCCCTAACCTTAGGATAGTGGAGCCCTATCCTTATCCTAAGCCTCGGGGTGCCCTAGCCTAAGGCTATGGGAGCCCTAGCCTAAGGCCAGGGGAGCCCTAGCCTAAGGCCAGGGGAGCCCTAGCCTTAGCCTAAGCCTAGGGGTGCCCTAGCCACAGGCTAGGGGAGCCCTAGCCTTAGCCTAAGCCTAGGGGTGTCCTAGCCAAAGGCTAGAGGAGCCCTAGCCTTAGCCTAAGTCTAGGGGTGCCCTAGCCTAAAGTTAGGGGAGCCTAGCCTAAGGCTAGGGAAGCCCTAGCCTAAGGTTAGAGGAGCACTAGCCTAAGGCTACGGGAGGCCTAGCCTTAGCCTAAGCCCAGGGGTGCCCTAGCCTAAGGCTAGGAGAGCGGTAGCCTAAGGCTAGGGGTGCCCTAGCCATAGCCTAAGCCTAGGGGTGCCCTAGCCTAGGATAGGGGAGCCTTAGGCTAAGGCTAGGGGAGCCATAGCCTAAGGTTCAGGGAGCCCTAACCTAAGCCTAGGGGAGCCCTAGCCTAAGACTAGGGGTGCCCTAGCCTAAGGCTAGGGGAGCACTAGCCTAAGCCTAGGGGAGCCATAGCCTAAGCCTAGGGAAGCCTAGCCTAAGACTAGGGTAGCCCGAGTTTTAGCCTAAGCCTAGGAGTGCCCTAGCCTAAGGCTAGGGGAGCCGTAGCCTAAGGCTACTGGAGCCCTAGCCTTAGCGTAAGCCTAGGGGTGCCCTAACCTAAGCCTAGGGTAGCCTAGCCTAAAGCTAGGGGAGTCCTAGCCTAAGACTAGGGGAGCCCTAGCCTTAGCCAAGCCTAGGGAAGTCCTAGCCTAAGGCTGGCGGAGCCCTAGACTTAGCGTAAGCCTAGGTGTGCCCTAGCCTAAGGCTAGGGGAGACCTAGCCTAAGGCTAGGGGAGACCTACCCTTAGCCTAAGCCTAGGGGTGCCCTAGCTTAAGGCTAGGGTAGCCCTAAACTAAGGCTAGGGGAGCGCTAGCCTTAGCCTAAGCCTAGGGGTGCCCTAGCCTAAGGTTAGGGGAGCCCTAGCCTAAGGATCGGGGAGCCCTAGCCTTAGCCTAAGCCTAGGAGTGTCCTAGCCTAAAGCTAGGGGAGCCCTAGCCTAAAGCTAGGGGAGCCCCAGCCTTAGCCTAAGCCTAAAAGTGCCCTAGCCTAAGGCTAGGGGAGCACTAGCCTTAGCCTAAGCAAAGGAGTGCCCTAACCTAAGGCTAGAAAAGCCCTAGCCTAAGGCTAGGGGAGCCCTAGCCTTAGCCTAAGCCTAGAGACTGCCCTAGCCTAAGGCTACGGGAGCCCTAACCTAAGGCTAGGGGAGCCCTAACATAAGGCAAGGGGAGCCCTAGCCTAAGGCTAGGAGAGTGCTAGCCTTAGCCTATGCCTAGGCGTGCCCGAAACTAAGGCTATGGGAGCCCTAACCTAAGGCTAGGGGAGTCCTAACATAAGGCAATGGGAGCCCTAGCCTAAGGCTAGGAGTGTGCTAGCCTTAGCCTAAGCCTAGGCGTGCCCGAAACTAAGGCTAGGGGATCCATAGCAAAAGGCTAGGGGAGCCCTAGCCTAAGCCTCTGGGAGCCCTAGCCAAAGCCTAGGGGTGCCTTAGCCTAAGGCTAGGGGAGCTCTATCCTAAGACTAGGGGTTCCCTAGCCTAGGCTAGGGGAGCCCAAGCCTAAGGCTAGGGGAGCCCTATCCTTAGCCTAAGCCTAGGGGTGCCCTAGCCTAAGGCTAGGGGAGCCCTAGCCTAAGGCTAGGGGAGCCCTAGCCATATCCTAAGCATAGGGGAGCCCTAGCCTTAGCCTAAGCCTAGGGGTGTCCTAGCCTAAGCCTAGGGGAGTCCTAGCCTTAGCCTAAGCCTAGGGGTGCCCTAGCCTAAAGTTAGGGGAGCCTAGCCTAAGGCTAGGGAAGCCCTAGCCTACGGCTACGGGATCCCTAGCCTTAGGCTAGGGGAGCCCTAGTAAGGCTACGGGAGCCCAAGCCTTAGCCTAAACCTAGGGTTTCCCGAAGCTAAGGCTAGGGGAGCCCTAGCCTTAGCCTAAGCCTAGGGGTGCCCTAGCCTAAGGCTAGGGAGCCCCAGCCTAAGGCTAGGGGAGCCCTTGCCATACCCTAAGCCTAGGGGTGCCCTAGCCTAAGGCTAGGGAAGCTCTAGCCTAAGGCTAGAGGAGCCCTAGCCTAAGGTTAGGGGAGCCCTAACCTTAGCCTAAGCCTAGGGGAGCCCTAGCTTAAGGCTAGGGGAGCCCTAGCCTAAGGCTAGGGGAGCGCTAGCCTAAGGCTAAGGGAGCCCTAGACTTAGCCTATGCCTAAGGGTTCCCTAGCCTAAGGCTAGAGGAGCCCTAGACTTAGCCTAAGCCTAGGGGTGCCCTAACCTAAGGTTAGAAAACCCTAGCCTAAGGCTAGGGGAGCCCTAGTCTTAGCCTAAGCCTAGGGGTGACATAGCCAAAGGCTACGGGAGCCCTAGCCTAAGGTTCGGGGAGCCCTAGTCTTAGCTTAAGCCTAGGGGTTCCCTAGCCTAAGGCTAGGGGAGCCCTAGCCAAAGGTTAGGGGAGCGCTAGCCTAAGCCTAGGGGAGCCCTAGCCTAATGCTAGGGGAGCCCTAGCCTAAGCCTAGGGGAGCCTAGCCTAAGGCTAGGGGAGCCCGAGCTTTAGCCTAAGCCTAGCGGTGCTCTAGCCTAAGGCTAGGGGAGTCCTAGCCTTAGCCTAAGCCTAGGGGTGCCCTAGCCTAGGCTAGGGGAGCCCTAGCCTTAGCCTAAGCCTAGGCGTGCCCTAACCTAAGGCTAGGGGAGCCTAGCCTAAAGCTAGGGGAGTCCTAGCCTAAAGCTAGGGGAGCCCTAGCCTTAGCCTAAGCCTAGGGGTGACCTAACGTAAGGCTAGGGGAGGCCTATCCTTAGCCTAAGCCTAGGGGTGCCCTAGCCTAAGGCTAGGGGAGCCCTAGCCTTAGCCTAAGCCTAGGGGTGACCTAACGTAAGGCTAGGGGAGCCCTATCCTTAGCCTAAGCCTAGGGGTGCCCTAGCCTAAGGCTAGGGGAGCATTAGCCTATGGCAAGGGGAGCCCTAGCCTTAGCCTAAGCCTAGGGGATCCCTAGCCTAAGGCTTGGGGAGCCCTAGCCTAAGGCTCGGGGAGCCCTAGCCTCAGCCTAGGGTTCCCTAGCATAAGGCTAGGGAACTCTATCCTAATCCTTGGGGTTCCCTAGGGTAGGTTAGGGGAGCCCTAACCTTAGGATAGTGGAGCCCTATCCTTATCCTAAGCCTAGGGGTGCCCTAGCCTAAGGCTAGAGGAGCCCTAGCCTAAGGCCCGGGGAGCCCTAGCCTAAGGCCAGGGGAGCCCTAGCCTTAGCCTAAGCCTAGGGGTGCCCTAGCCACAGGCTAGGGGAGCCCTAGCCTTAGCCTAAGCCTAGGGGTGTCCTAGCCAAAGGCTAGAGGAGCCCTAGCCTTAGCCTAAGTCTAGGGGTGCCCTAGCCTAAAGTTAGGGGAGCCTAGCCTAAGGCTAGGGAAGCCCTAGCCTAAGGTTAGAGGAGCACTAGCCTAAGGCTACGGGAGGCCTAGCCTTAGCCTAAGCCCAGGGGTGCCCTAGCCTAAGGCTAGGAGAGCGGTAGCCTAAGGCTAGGGGTGCCCTAGCCATAGCCTAAGCCTAGGGGTGCCCTAGCCTAGGATAGGGGAGTCTTAGGCTAAGGCTAGGGGAGCCATAGCCTAAGGTTCAGGGAGCCCTAACCTAAGCCTAGGGGAGCCCTAGCCTAAGACTAGGGGTGCCCTAGCCCAAGGCTAGGGGAGCGCTAGCCTAAGCCTAGGGGAGCCATAGCCTAAGCCTAGGGAAGCCTAGCCTAAGGCTAGGGTAGCCCGAGTTTTAGCCTAAGCCTAGGAGTGCCCTAGCCTAAGGCTAGGGGAGCCGTAGCCTAAGGCTACTGGAGCCCTAGCCTTAGCCTAAGCCTAGGGGTGCCCTAACCTAAGCCTAGGGTAGCCTAGCCTAAAGCTAGGGGAGTCCTAGCCTAAGACTAGGGGAGCCCTAGCCTTAGCCAAGCCTAGGGGAGTCCTAGCCTAAGGCTGGCGGAGCCCTAGCCTTAGCGTAAGCCTAGGTGTGCCCTAGCCTAAGGCTAGGGGAGACCTAGCCTAAGGCTAGGGGAGACCTACCCTTAGCCTAAGCCTAGGGGTGCCCTAGCTTAAGGCTAGGGTAGCCCTAAACTAAGGCTAGGGGAGCGCTAGCCTTAGCCTAAGCCTAGGGGTGCCATAGCCTAAGGTTAGGGGAGCCCTAGCCTAAGGATCGGGGATCCCTAGCCTTAGCCTAAGCCTAGGAGTGTCCTAGCCTAAAGCTAGGGGAGCCCTAGCCTAAAGCTAGGGGAGCCCCAGCCTAAGCCTAAGCCTAAAAGTGCCCTAGCCTAAGGCTAGGGGAGCACTAGCCTTAGCCTAAGCAAAGGGGTGCCCTAACCTAAGGCTAGAAAAGCCCTAGCCTAAGGCTAGGGGAGCCCTAGCCTTAGCCTAAGCCTAGAGACTGCCCTAGCCTAAGGCTACGGGAGCCCTAACCTAAGGCTAGGGGAGCCCTAACATAAGGCAAGGGGAGCCCTAGCCTAAGGCTAGGAGAGTGCTAGCCTTAGCCTATGCCTAGGCGTGCCCGAAACTAAGGCTATGGGAGCCCTAACCTAAGGCTAGGGGAGTCCTAACATAAGGCAATGGGAGCCCTAGCCTAAGGCTAGGAGTGTGCTAGCCTTAGCCTAAGCCTAGGCGTGCCCGAAACTAAGGCTAGGGGATCCATAGCAAAAGGCTAGGGGAGCCCTAGCCTAAGCCTCTGGGAGCCCTAGCCAAAGCCTAGGGGTGCCTTAGCCTAAGGCTAGGGGAGCTCTATCCTAAGACTAGGGGTTCCCTAGCCTAGGCTAGGGGAGCCCTAGCCTAAGGCTAGGGGAGCCCTATCCTTAGCCTAAGCCTAGGGGTGCCCTAGCCTAAGGCTAGGGGAGCCCTAGCCTAAAGCTAGGGGAGCCCTAGCCATATCCTAAGCATAGGGGAGCCCTAGCCTTAGCCTAAGCCTAGGAGTGTCCTAGCCTAAGCCTAGGGGAGTCCTAGCCTTAGCCTAAGCCTAGGGGTGCCCTAGCCTAAAGTTAGGGGAGCCTAGCCTAAGGCTAGGGAAGCACTAGCCTACGGCTACGGGATCCCTAGCCTTAGGCTAGGGGAGCCCTAGTAAGGCTACGGGAGCCCAAGCCTTAGCCTAAACCTAGGGTTTCCCGAAGCTAAGGCTAGGGGAGCCCTAGCCTTAGCCTAAGCCTAGGGGTGCCCTAGCCTAAGGCTAGGGAGCCCCAGCCTAAGGCTAGGGGAGCCCTTGCCATACCCTAAGCCTAGGGGTGCCCTAGCCTAAGGCTAGGGAAGTTCTAGCCTAAGGCTAGAGGAGCCCTAGCCTAAGGTTAGGGGAGCCCTAACCTTAGCCTAAGCCTAGGGGAGCCCTAGCTTAAGGCTAGGGGAGCCCTAGCCTAAGGCTAGGGGAGCGCTAGCCTAAGGCTAAGGGAGCCCTAGACTTAGCCTATGCCTAAGGGTTCCCTAGCCTAAGGCTAGAGGAGCCCTAGACTTAGCCTAAGCCTAGGGGTGCCCTAACCTAAGGTTAGAAAACCCTAGCCTAAGGCTAGGGGAGCCCTAGTCTTAGCCTAATCCTAGGGGTGACATAGCCTAAGGCTACGGGAGCCCTAGCCTAAGGTTCGGGGAGCCCTAGTCTTAGCTTAAGCCTAGGGGTTCCCTAGCCTAAGGCTAGGGGAGCCCTAGCCAAAGGTTAGGGGAGCGCTAGCCTAAGCCTAGGGGAGCCCTAGCCTAATGCTAGAGGAGCCCTAGCCTAAGCCTAGGGGAGCCTAGCCTAAGGCTAGGGGAGCCCGAGCTTTAGCCTAAGCCTAGGGGTGCTCTAGCCTAAGTCTAGGGGAGTCCTAGCCTTAGCCTAAGCCTAGGGGTGCCCTAGCCTAGGCTAGGGGAGCCCTAGCCTTAGCCTAAGCCTAGGGGTGCCCTAACCTAAGGCTAGGGGAGCCTAGCCTAAAGCTAGGGGAGTCCTAGCCTAAGGCTAGGGGAGCCCTAGCCTTAGCCTAAGCCTAGGGGTGACCTAACGTAAGGCTAGGGGAGCCCTATCCTTAGCCTAAGCCTAGGGGTGCCCTAGCCTAAGGCTAGGGGAGCATTAGGATATGGCAAGGGGAGCCCTAGCCTTAGCCTAAGCCTAGGGGAGGCCTAGCCTAACGCTAGGGGAGCCCTAGCCTTAGCCTAAGCCTATGGGTGCCCAGACCTAAGGCTAGGGGAGCCTAGCCTAAAGCTAGGCGAGTCCTAGCCTAAGGCTAGGGGAGCCCTAGCCTTAGCCTAAGCCTAGGGGTGCCCTAACGTAAGGCTAGGGGAGCCCTAGCTTAAGGCTAGGGGTGCCCTAGCCCTAGCCTAAGCCTAGGGGAGACCTAGCCTAAGGCTGGCGGAGCCCTAGCCTTAGCCTAAGCCTAGGTGTTCCCTAGCAAAGGCTAGGAGAGCCCTAGCCTAAGGCTAGGGGAGCCCTAGCCTAAGGCTTGGGGAGCCCTAGCCTAAGGCCAGGGGAGCCCTAGCCCAAGGCCTGGGGAGCCCTAGCCTTAGCCTAAGCCTAGGGGTGCCCTAGCCTAAGGCTAGGGGAGCCCTACCCTTAGCCTAAGCCTAGGGGTGCCCTAGCTTAAGGCTAGGGGAGCCCTAGCCTTAACCTAAGCCAAGGGGTGACCTAACCTAAGGCTAGGGGAGCCCAGCCTAAAGCTAGGGGAGTCCTACTCTAAGGCTAGGGGAGCCCAAGCCTTAGCCTAAGCCTAGGGATGCCCTAGCCTAAGGCTAGGGGAGCCTTAGCCTAAGGCTAGGGGAGCCCTATCCTTAGCCTAAGCCTAGGGGTGCCCTACCCTAAGGCTAGGGGAGCCATAGCCTTAGCCTAAGCCTAGGGGTGCCCTACCCTAAGGCTAGGGGAGCCCTAGCCTAAGGCTAGGGGTGCACTAGCCTAAGGCTTGGGGAGCCCTAGCCTTAGCCTAAGCCTAGGGGTGCCCGAAACTAAGGCTAGGGGAGACCTAGCCTTAGCCTAAGTCTAGGGGTTCCTTAGCCTAAGGCTAGGGGAGCCATACCCTAAGGCTAGGGGAGCACTAGCCTTTGCCTAAGCCTAGGGGTGCCCTAGCCTAAGGTTATGGGAGCCCTAGCCTTAGCCTAAGCCTAGGGGTGGCCTAGCCTAAGGCTAGGGGAGCCCTAGCCTTAGCCTAAGCCTAGGGGTGCCCTAACCTAAGGCTAGGGGAGCCCTAGCCTAAGGCTAGGGGAGCCCTAGCCTAAGGCTGGGGGCGCCCTAGCCTAAGGCTAGGGGAGCCCTAGCCCAAGGCTAGGGGCGCCCTAGACTTAGCCTAAGCCTAGGGGTGCCCTAGCCCAAGGCTATGGGAGCCTTAGCCTAAGGCTAGGGGAGCCCTATCCTTAGCCTAAGCCTAGGGGTGCCCTAGCCCAAGGCTAGGGGAGCCCTAGCCTTAGCCTAAGCCTAGGGATGCCCTAGCCTAAGGCTAGGGGAGCCTTAGCCTAAGGCTAGGGGAGCTCTAGCCTTAGCCTAAGCCTAGGGGTGCCCTAGCCTAAGGCTATGGGAGCCCAAGCCTAAGGCTATTGGAGCCCTAGTCTTAGCCTAAGCCTAGGGGTGCCCAAGCTTAAGCCTAGGGGTGCCCCAGCCTAGGCTAGGGGAGCCCTAGCCTGAGCCTAAGTCTAGGGGTGCCCTATCCTAAGGCTAGGGGACCCTAGCCTAAAGCTAGGGGAGTCCTAGCCTAAGGCTAGGGGAGCCCTAGCCTTAGCCTAAGCCAAGGGGTAACCTAACGTAAGGCTAGGGGAGCCCTATCCTTAGCCTAAGCCTAGGGGTGCCCTAGCCTAAGGCTAGGGGAGCCTTAGCCTAAGGCTAAGGGAGCCCTATCCTTAGCCTAACCCTAGGTGTGCCCTAGCCTAAGGTTAGGGGAGCCCTAGCCTTACCCTAAGCCTAGGGGTGGCCAAGCCTAAGGCTAGGGGAGCCCTAGCCTTAGCCTAAACCTAGGGGTGCCCTAACCTAAGGCTAGAGGAGCCTAGCCTAAAGCTAGGCGAGTCCTAGCCTAAGGCTTGGGGAGCCCTAGCCTTAGCCTAAGCCTAGGGGAGCCCTAGCCTAAGGCTGGCGGAGCCCTAGCCTTAGCCTAAGCCTAGGTGTGCCCTAGCCTAAGGCTAGGGGAGCCCTACCCTTGCCTAAGCCTAGGGGTGCCCTAGCTTAAGGCTAGGGGAGCCCTAGCCTTAACCTAAGCCAAGGGGTGACCTAACCTAAGGCTAGGGGAGCCCAGCCTAAAGCTAGGGGAGTCCTACTCTAAGGCTAGGGGAGCCCTAGCCTTAGCCTAAGCCTAGGGGTGCCCTAACGTAAGGCTAGGGGAGCCCTAGCCTAAGGCTAGGGGAGCCCTAGCCTTAGCCTAAGCTTAGGGGAGTCCTAGCCTAAGGCTGGCGGAGCCCTAGCCTTAGCCTAAGCCTAGGTGTGCCCTAGCCTAAGGCTAGGGGAGCCCTAGCCTAAGGGTAGGGGAGCCCTAGCCTAAGGCTAGGGGAGCCCTAGCCTTACCCTAAGCATAGGGATGCCCTAGCCCAAGGCTAGGGGAGCCCTAGCCCAAGGCTAGGGGAGCCCTAGCCTTAGCCTAAGCCTAGGGATGCCCTAGCCTAAGGCTAGGGGAGCCTTAGCCTAAGGCTAGGGGAGCCCTATCCTTAGCCTAAGCCTAGGGGTGCCCTACCCTAAGGCTAGGGGAGCCATAGCCTTAGCCTAAGCCTAGGGGTGCCCTACCCTAAGGCTAGGGGAGCCCTAGCCTAAGGCTAGGGGTGCACTAGCCTAAGGCTTGGGGAGCCCTAGCCTTAGCCTAAGCCTAGGGGTGCCCGAAACTAAGGCTAGGGGAGACCTAGCCTTAGCCTAAGTCTAGGGGTTCCTTAGCCTAAGGCTAGGGGAGCCATACACTAAGGCTAGGGGAGCACTAGCCTTTGCCTAAGCCTAGGGGTGCCCTAGCCTAAGGTTATGGGAGCCCTAGCCTTAGCCTAAGCCTAGGGGTGGCCTAGCCTAAGGCTAGGGGAGCCCTAGCCTTAGCCTAAGCCTAGGGGTGCCCTAACCTAAGGCTAGGGGAGCCCTAGCCTAAGGCTAGGGGAGCCCTAGCCTAAGGCTTGGGGCGCCCTAGCCTAAGGCTAGGGGAGCCCTAGCCCAAGGCTAGGGGAGCCCTAGACTTAGCCTAAGCCTAGGGGTGCCCTAGCCCAAGGCTATGGGAGCCTTAGCCTAAGGCTAGGGGAGCCCTATCCTTGGCCTAAGCCTAGGGGTGCCCTAGCCCAAGGCTAGGGGAGCCCTAGCCTTAGCCTAAGCCTAGGGATGCCCTAGCCTAAGGCTAGGGGAGCCTTAGCCTAAGGCTAGGGGAGCTCTAGCCTTAGCCTAAGCCTAGGGGTGCCCTAGCCTAAGGCTATGGGAGCCCAAGCCTAAGGCTATTGGAGCCCTAGTCTTAGCCTAAGCCTAGGGGTGCCCAAGCTTAAGCCTAGGGGTGCCCCAGCCTAGGCTAGGGGAGCCCTAGCCTGAGCCTAAGTCTAGGGGTGCCCTATCCTAAGGCTAGGGGACCCTAGCCTAAAGCTAGGGGAGTCCTAGCCTAAGGCTAGGGGAGCCCTAGCCTTAGCCTAAGCCAAGGGGTAACCTAACGTAAGGCTAGGGGAGCCCTATCCTTAGCCTAAGCCTAGGGGTGCCCTAGCCTAAGGCTAGGGGAGCCTTAGCCTAAGGCTAAGGGAGCCCTATCCTTAGCCTAACCCTAGGTGTGCCCTAGCCTAAGGTTAGGGGAGCCCTAGCCTTACCCTAAGCCTAGGGGTGGCCAAGCCTAAGGCTAGGGGAGCCCTAGCCTTAGCCTAAACCTAGGGGTGCCCTAACCTAAGGCTAGAGGAGCCTAGCCTAAAGCTAGGCGAGTCCTAGCCTAAGGCTTGGGGAGCCCTAGCCTTAGCCTAAGCCTAGGGGAGCCCTAGCCTAAGGCTGGCGGAGCCCTAGCCTTAGCCTAAGCCTAGGTGTGCCCTAGCCTAAGGCTAGGGGAGCCCTAGCCTGGGGCTAGGGGAGCCCTAGCCTAAGGCTAGGGGAGCCCTTGCCTTAGCCTAAGCATAGGGGTGCCCTAGCCTAAGGCTATGGGAGCCCTAGACTAAGGCTATGGGAGCCCTAGCCTTAGCCTAAGCCTAGGGGTGCCCTAGCCTAAGGCTAGGGGAGCCCTACCCCAAGGCTAGGGGAGCCCTAGCCCAAGGCTAGGGGAGCCCTATCCTTAGCCTAAGCCTAGGGGTGCCCTAGCCTAAGGCTAGGGGAACCTTAGCCTAAGGCTAGGGGAGCCCTATCCTTAGCTTACGCCTAGGGGTGCCCTAGCCTAAGGCTAGGGGAGCCCTAGCCTTAGCCTAAGCCTAGGGGTTCCCTAACCTAAGTCTAGGGGAGCCTAGCCTAAAGCTGGGGATTCCTAGCCTAAGGCTAGGGGAGCCCTAGCCTTAGCCTAAGCCTAGGGGTGTCCTAACGTAAGGCTATGGGAGCCCTAGCCTAAGGCTAGGTGAGCCCTAGCCTTAGCCTAAGCCTAGGGGAGCCCTAGCCTAAGGCTAGGGGAGCCCTAGCCTTAGCCTAAGCCTAGGGGTGCCCGAAACTAAGGCTAGGGGAGACCTAGCCTTAGCCTAAGTCTAGGGGTTCCCTAGCCTAAGGCTAGGGGAGCCATACCCTAAGGCTAGGGGAGCACTAGCCTTTGCCTAAGCCTAGGGGTGCCCTAGCCTAAGGTTATGGGAGCCCTAGCCTTAGCCTAAGCCTAGGGGTGGCCTAGCCTAAGGCTAGGGGAGCCCTAGCCTTAGCCTAAGCCTAGGGGTGCCCTAACCTAAGGCTAGGGGAGCCCTAGCCTAAGGCTAGGGGAGCCCTAGCCTAAGGCTTGGGGCGCCCTAGCCTAAGGCTAGGGGAGCCCTAGCCCAAGGCTAGGGGAGCCCTAGACTTAGCCTAAGCCTAGGGGTGCCCTAGCCCAAGGCTATGGGAGCCTTAGCCTAAGGCTAGGGGAGCCCTATCCTTAGCCTAAGCCTAGGGGTGCCCTAGCCCAAGGCTAGGAGAGCCCTAGCCTTAGCCTAAGCCTAGGGATGCCCTAGCCTAAGGCTAGGGGAGCCTTAGCCTAAGGCTAGGGGAGCCCTAGCCTTACCCTAAGCCTAGGGGTGCCCTAGCCTAAGGCTATGGGAGCCCAAGCCTAAGGCTATTGGAGCCCTAGTCTTAGCCTAAGCCTAGGGGTGCCCAAGCTTAAGCCTAGGGGTGCCCCAGCCTAGGCTAGGGGAGCCCTAGCCTAGCCTAAGTCTAGGGGTGCCCTAACCTAAGGCTAGGGGACCCTAGCCTAAAGCTAGGGGAGTCCTAGCCTAAGGCTAGGGGAGCCCTAGCCTTAGCCTAAGCCTAGGGGTAACCTAACGTAAGGCTAGGGGAGCCCTATCCTTAGCCTAAGCCTAGGGGTGCCCTAGCCTAAGGCTAGGGGAGCCTTAGCCTAAGGCTAAGGGAGCCCTATCCTTAGCCTAACCCTAGGTGTGCCCTAGCCTAAGGTTAGGGGAGCCCTAGCCTTACCCTAAGCCTAGGGGTGGCCAAGCCTAAGGCTAGGGGAGCCCTAGCCTTAGCCTAAGCCTAGGGGTGCCCTAACCTAAGGCTAGGGGAGCCTAGCCTAAAGCTAGGCGAGTCCTAGCCTAAGGCTTGGGGAGCCCTAGCCTTAGCCTAAGCCTAGGGGAGCCCTAGCCTAAGGCTGGCGGAGCCCTAGCCTTAGCCTAAGCCTAGGTGTGCCCTAGCCTAAGGCTAGGGGAGCCCTAGCCTGGGGCTAGGGGAGCCCTAGCCTAAGGCTAGGGGAGCCCTTGCCTTAGCCTAAGCATAGGGGTGCCCTAGCCTAAGGCTATGGGAGCCCTAGACTAAGGCTAGGGGAGCCCTAGCCTTAGCCTAAGCCTAGGGGTGCCCTAGCCTAAGGCTAGGGGAGCCCTAGCCCAAGTCTAGGGGAGCCCTAGCCCAAGGCTAGGGGAGCCCTATCCTTAGCCTAAGCCTAGGGGTGACCTAGCCTAAGGCTAGGGGAGCCTTAGCCTAAGGCTAGGGGAGCCCTATCCTTAGCTTAAGCCTAGGGGTGCCCTAGCCTAAGGCTAGGGGAGCCCTAGCCTTAGCCTAAGCCTAGGGGTTCCCTAACCTAAGTCTAGGGGAGCCTAGCCTAAAGTTGGGGATTCCTAGCCTAAGGCTAGGGGAGCCCTAGCCTTAGCCTAAGCCTAGGGGTGTCCTAACGTAAGGCTATGGGAGCCCTAGCCTAAGGCTAGGTGAGCCCTAGCCTTAGCCTAAGCCTAGGGGAGCCCTAGCCTAAGGCTGGCGGAGCCCTAACCTTAGCCTAAGCCTAGGTGTGCCCTAGCCTAAGGTTAGGGGAGCTCTAGCATTAGGCGAGGGAAGCCCTATCCTAAGGCTAGAGGAGCCCTAGCCTAAGGCTAGGGCAGCCCTAGCCTAAGGCTTTGGAAGCCCTAGCCTTAGCCTAAGCCTAGGGGTGCCCTAGCCTAAGGCTAGGGGAGCCCTAGCCCAAGGCCTGGGGAGCACTAGCCTAAGGCTATGGGATCACTAGCCTAAGCCTAGGGGAGCCCTAGCCTAAGGCTAGGGGAGCTCTAGCCAAAGCCTAGGGGAGCCTAGCCTAAGGCTAGGGGAGCCCCAGGTTTAGCCTAAGTCTAGGTGTGCCCTAGCCTAAGGCTAGGGGAGCCCTAGCCTTAGCCTAAGCCCAGGGGTGCCCTAGCATAGGCTAGGGGAGCCTTAACCTAAGGCTAGGGGAGCTTTATCCTTAGCCTAAGCCTAGGGGTGCCCTAGCCTAAGGCTAGGGGAGCCCTAGCCTTAGCCTAAGCCTAAGCGTGCCCTAGCCTAATGCTAGGGCAGCCCTAGCCTTGGCCTAAGCCTAGGGGTGCCCTAACATAAGGCTAGGGGAGCCCTAGCCTAAGGCTAGGGGAGCCCTAGCCTAAGGCTTGGGGCGCCCTAGCCTAAGGCTAGGGGAGCCCTAGCCCAAGGCTAGGGGAGCCCTAGCCTTAGCCTAAGCCTAGGGGTGCCCTAGCCCAAGGCTAGGGGAGCCTTAGCCTAAGGCTAGGGGAGACCTATCCTTAGCCTAAGCCTAGGGGTGCCCTAGCCCAAGGCTAGGGGAGCCCTAGCCTTAGCCTAAGCCTAGGGATGCCCTAGCCTAAGGCTAGGGGAGCCTTAGCCTAAGGCTAGGGGAGCCCTATCCTTAGCCTAAGCCTAGGGGTGCCCTACCCTAAGGCTAGGGGAGCCATAGCCTTAGCCTAAGCCTAGGGGTGCCCTAGCCTAAGGCTAGGGGAGCGCTAGCCTTAGCCTAAGCCTAGGGGTGCTCTAACCTAAGGCTAGGGGAGCCTAGCCTAAAGTTGGGGAGTCCTAGCCTAAGGCTAGGGGAGCCCAAGCCTTATCCTAAGCCTAGGGGTGTCCTAATGTAAGGCTAGGGGAGCCCTAGCCTTAGCCTAAGCCTAGGGGAGCCCTAGCCTAAGGCTGGCGGAGCCCTAGCCTTAGCCTAAGCCTAGGTGTGCCCTAGCCTAAGGTTAGGGGAGCCCTAGCCTAAGGCTAGGGGAGCCCTAGCCTAAGGCTAGGGGAGCCCTAGCCTAAGGCTAGGGGAGCCCTAGCCTAACCCAAGCCTAGGGGTGCCCGAAACTAAGGCTAGGGGAGACCTAGCCTTACCTAAGTCTAGGGGTTACCTAGCCTAAGGTTAGGGGAGCCATACCCTAAGGCTAGGGGAGCACTAGCCTTAGCCTGAGCCTAGGGGTGCCCTAGCCTAAGCCTAGGGGAGCCCTAGCCCAAGCCTAGGGGAGTCCTAGCCTAAGGCTGGCGGAGCCCTAGCCTTAGCGTAAGCCTAGGTGTGCCCTAGCCTAAGGCTAGGGGAGACCTAGCCTAAGGCTAGGGGAGACCTACCCTTAGCCTAAGCCTAGGGGTGCCCTAGCTTAAGGCTAGGGTAGCCCTAAACTAAGGCTAAGGGAGCGCTAGCCTTAGCCTAAGCCTAGGGGTGCCCTAGCCTAAGGTTAGGGGAGCCCTAGCCTAAGGATCGGGGAGCCCTAGCCTTAGCCTAAGCCTAGGAGTTTCCTAGCCTAAAGCTAGGAGAGCCCTAGCCTAAGGCTAGGGGAAACCTAGACTTAGCCTAAGCCTAGGGTGCCCTAGCCTAAGGCAAGGGGAGCCCTAGCCTTAGCCTAAGCCTAAAAGTGCCCTAGCCTAAGGCTAGGGGAGCACTAGCCTTAGCCTAAGCAAAGGGGTGCCCTAACCTAAGGCTAGAAAAGCCCTAGCCTAAGGCTAGGGGAGCCCTAGCCTTAGCCTAAGCCTAGAGACTGCCCTACCCTAAGGCTACGGGAGCCCTAACCTAAGGCTAGGGGAGCCCTAACATAAGGCAAGGGGTGCCCTAGCCTAAGGCTAGGAGAGTGCTAGCCTTAGCCTATGCCTAGGCGTGCCCGAAACTAAGGCTATGGGAGCCCTAACCTAAGGCTAGGGGAGTCCTAACATAAGGCAATGGGAGCCCTAGCCTAAGGCTAGGAGTGTGCTAGCCTTAGCCTAAGCCTAGGCGTGCCCGAAACTAAGGCTAGGGGATCCATAGCAAAAGGCTAGGGGAGCCCTAGCCTAAGCCTCTGGGAGCCCTAGCCAAAGCCTAGGGGTGCCTTAGCCTAAGGCTAGGGGAGCTCTATCCTAAGACTAGGGGTTCCCTAGCCTAGGCTAGGGGAGCCCTAGCCTAAGGCTAGGGGAGCCCTATCCTTAGCCTAAGCCTAGGGGTGCCCTAGCCTAAGGCTAGGAGAGCCCTAGCCTAAGGCTAGGGGAGCCCTAGCCATATCCTAAGCATAGGGGAGCCCTAGCCTTAGCCTAAGCCTAGGGGTGTCCTAGCCTAAGCCTAGGGGAGTCCTAGCCTTAGCCTAAGCCTAGGGGTGCCCTAGCCTAAAGTTAGGGGAGCCTAGCCTAAGGCTAGGGAAGCCCTAGCCTACGGCTACGGGATCCCTAGCCTTAGGCTAGGGGAGCCCTAGTAAGGCTACGGGAGCCCAAGCCTTAGCCTAAACCTAGGGTTTCCCGAAGCTAAGGCTAGGGGAGCCCTAGCCTTAGCCTAAGCCTAGGGGTGCCCTAGCCTAAGGCTAGGGAGCCCCAGCCTAAGGCTAGGGGAGCCCTTGCCATACCCTAAGCCTAGGGGTGCCCTAGCCTAAGGCTAGGGAAGCTCTAGCCTAAGGCTAGAGGAGCCCTAGCCTAAGGTTAGGGGAGCCCTAACCTTAGCCTAAGCCTAGGGGAGCCCTAGCTTAAGGCTAGGGGAGCCCTAGCCTAAGGCTAGGGGAGCGCTAGCCTAAGGCTAAGGGAGCCCTAGACTTAGCCTATGCCTAAGGGTTCCCTAGCCTAAGGCTAGAGGAGCCCTAGACGTAGCCTAAGCCTAGGGGTGCCCTAACCTAAGGTTAGAAAACCCTAGCCTAAGGCTAGGGGAGCCCTAGTCTTAGCCTAAGCCTAGGGGTGACATAGCCAAAGGCTACGGGAGCGCTAGCCTAAGGTTCGGGGAGCCCTAGTCTTAGCTTAAGCCTAGGGGTTCCCTAGCCTAAGGCTAGGGGAGCCCTAGCCAAAGGTTAGGGGAGCGCTAGCCTAAGCCTAGGGGAGCCCTAGCCTAATGCTAGGGGAGCCCTAGCCTAAGCCTAGGGGAGCCTAGCCTAAGGCTAGGGGAGCCCGAGCTTTAGCCTAAGCCTAGGGGTGCTCTAGCCTAAGGCTAGGGGAGTCCTAGCCTTAGCCTAAGCCTAGGGGTGCCCTAGCCTAGGCTAGGGGAGCCCTAGCCTTAGCCTAAGCCTAGGGGTGCCCTAACCTAAGGCTAGGGGAGCCTAGCCTAAAGCTAGGGGAGTCCTAGCCTAAGGCTAGGGGAGCCCTAGCCTTAGCCTAAGCCTAGGGGTGACCTAACGTAAGGCTAGGGGAGGCCTATCCTTAGTCTAAGCCTAGGGGTGCCCTAGCCTAAGGCTAGGGGAGCCCTAGCCTTAGCCTAAGCCTAGGGGTGACCTAACGTAAGGCTAGGGGAGCCCTATCCTTAGCCTAAACCTAGGGGTGCCCTAGCCTAAGGCTAGGGGAGCATTAGCCTATGGCAAGGGGAGCCCTAGCCTTAGCCTAAGCCTAGGGGATCCCTAGCCTAAGGCTTGGGGAGCCCTAGCCTAAGGCTCGGGGAGCCCTAGCCTCAGCCTAGGGTTCCCTAGCATAAGGCTAGGGAACTCTATCCTAATCCTTGGGGTTCCCTAGGGTAGGTTAGGGGAGCCCTAACCTTAGGAGAGTGGAGCCCTATCCTTATCCTAAGCCTAGGGGTGCCCTAGCCTAAGGCTAGGGGAGCCCTAGCCTAAGGCCAGGGGAGCCCTAGCCTAAGGCCAGGGGAGCCCTAGCCTTAGCCTAAGCCTAGGGGTGCCCTAGCCACCGGCTAGGGTAGCCCTAGCCTTAGCCTAAGCCTAGGGGTGTCCTATGCAAAGGCTAGAGGAGCCCTAGCCTTAGCCTAAGTCTAGGGGTGCCCTAGCCTAAAGTTAGGGGAGCCTAGCCTAAGGCTAGGGAAGCCCTAGCCTAAGGTTAGAGGAGCACTAGCCTAAGGCTACGGGAGGCCTAGCCTTAGCCTAAGCCCAGGGGTGCCCTAGCCTAAGGCTAGGAGAGCGGTAGCCTAAGGCTAGGGGTGCCCTAGCCATAGCCTAAGCCTAGGGGTGCCCTAGCCTAGGATAGGGGAGCCTTAGGCTAAGGCTAGGGGAGCCATAGCCTAAGGTTCAGGGAGCCCTAACCTAAGCCTAGGGGAGCCCTAGCCTAAGACTAGGGGTGCCCTAGCCTAAGGCTAGGGGAGCGCTAGCCTAAGCCTAGGGGAGCCATAGCCTAAGCCTAGGGAAGCCTAGCCTAAGGCTAGGGTAGCCCGAGTTTTAGCCTAAGCCTAGGAGTGCCCTAGCCTAAGGCTAGCGGAGCCGTAGCCTAAGGCTACTGGAGCCCTAGCCTTAGCCTAAGCCTAGGGGTGCCCTAACCTAAGCCTAGGGTAGCCTAGCCTAAAGCTAGGGGAGTCCTAGCCTAAGACTAGGGGAGCCCTAGCCTTAGCCAAGCCTAGGGGAGTCCTAGCCTAAGGCTGGCGGAGCCCTAGCCATATCCTAATCATAGGGGAGCCCTAGCCTTAGCCTAAGTCTAGGGGAGCCCTAGCCATATCCTAAGCATAGGGGAGCCCTAGCCTTAGCCTAAGCCTAGGGGTGCCCTAGCCTAAGGCTAGGGAGCCCCAGCCTAAGGCTAGGGGAGTCCTTGCCATACCCTAAGCCTAGGGGTGCCCTAGCCTAAGGCTAGGGAAGCCCTAGCCCAAGGCTAGAGGAGCCCTAGCCTAAGGTTAGGGGAGCCCTAACCTTAGCCTAAGCCTAGGGGAGCCCTAGCTTAAGGCTAGGGGAGCCCTAGCCTAAGGCTAGGGGAGCGCTAGCCTAAGGCTAAGGGAGCCCTAGACTTAGCCTATGCCTAAGCGTTCCCTAGCCTAAGGCTAGAGGAGCCCTAGACCTAGCCTAAGCCTAGGGGTGCCCTAACCTAAGGTTAGAAAACCCTAGCCTAAGGCTAGGGGAGCCCTAGTCTTAGCCTAAGCCTAGGGGTGACCTAGCCTAAGGCTACGGGAGCCCTAGCCTAAGGTTCGGGGAGCCCTAGTCTTAGCTTAAGCCTAGGGGTTCCCTAGCCTAAGGCTAGGGGAGCCCTAGCCAAAGGCTAGGGGAGCGCTAGCCTAAGCCTAGGGGAGCCCTAGCCTAATGCTAGGGGAGCCCTAGCCTAAGCCTAGGGGAGCCTAGCCTAAGGCTAGGGGAGCCCGAGCTTTAGCCTAAGCCTAGGGGTGCTCTAGCCTAAGGCTAGGGGAGCCCTAGCCTTAGCCTAAGCCTAGGGGTGCCCTTGCCTAGGCTAGGGAGCCCTAGCCTTAGCCTAAGCCTAGGGGTGCCCTAACCTAAGGCTAGGGGAGCCTAGCCTAAAGCTAGGGGAGTCCTAGCCTAAGGCTAGGGGAGCCCTAGCCTTAGCCTAAGCCTAGGGGTGACCTAATGTAAGGCTAGGGAAGCCCTATCCTTAGCCTAAGCCTAGGGGTGCCCTAGCCTAAGGCTAGGGGAGCATTAGCCTAAGGCAAGGGGAGCCCTAGCCTTAGCCTAAGCCTAGGGGAGGCCTAGCCTAACGCTAGGGGAGCCCTAGCCTTAGCCTAAGCCTATGGGTGCCCAAACCTAAGGCTAGGGGAGCCTAGCCTAAAGCTAGGCGAGTCCTAGCCTAAGGCTAGGGGAGCCCTAGCCTTAGCCTAAGCCTAGGGGTGCCCTAACGTAAGGCTAGGGGAGCCCTAGCCTAAGGCTAGGGGTGCCCTAGCCCTAGCCTAAGCCTAGGGGAGACCTAGCCTAAGGCTGGCGGAGCCCTAGCCTTAGCCTAAGCCTAGGTGTGCCCTAGCCTAAGGCTAGGGGAGCCCTAGTCTGGGGCTAGGGGAGCCCTAGCCTAAGGCTAGGGGAGCCCTAGCCTTAACCTAAGCCAAGGGGTGAACTAACCTAAGGCTAGGGGAGCCCAGCCTAAAGCTAGGGGAGTCCTAGCCTATGGCTAGGGGAGCCCTAGCCTAACGGTAGGGGAGCCCTAGCCTAAGGGTAGGGGAGCCCTAGCCTAAGGCTAGGGGAGCCGTTGCCTTAGCCTAAGCATAGGGGTGCCCTAGCCTAAGGCTAGGGGAGCCCTAGCCTAAGGCTAGGGGAGCCCTAGCCTTACCGTAAGCCTAGGGATGCCCTAGCCCAAGGCTATGGGAGCCCTAGCCCAAGGCTAGGGGAGCCCTAGCCTTAGCCTAAGCCTAGGGATGCCCTAGCCTAAGGCTAGGGGAGCCTTAGCCTAAGGCTAGGGGAGCCCTATCCTTAGCTTAAGCCTAGGGGTGCCCTACCCTAAGGCTATGGGAGCCATAGCCTTACGCTAAGCCTAGGGGTGCCCTACCCTAAGGCTAGGGGAGCCCTAGCCTAAGGCTAGGGGAGCACTAGCCTAAGGATAGGGGAGCCCTAGCCTTAGCCTAAGCCTAGGGGTGCCCGAAACTAAGGCTAGGGGAGACCTAGCCTTAGCCTAAGTCTAGGGGTTCCCTAGCCTAAGGCTAGGGGAGCCATACCCTAAGGCTAGGGGAGCACTAGCCTTAGCCTAAGCCTAGGCGTGGCCTAGCCTAAGGCTAGGGGAGCCCTAGCCTTAGCCTAAGCCTAGGGGTGCCCTAACCTAAGGTTAGGCGAGCCCTAGCCTAAGGCTAGGGGAGCCCTAGCCTAAGGCTTGGGGCGCCCTAGCCTAAGGCTAGGGGAGCCCTAGCCCAAGGCTAGGGAAGCCCTAGCCTTAGCCTAAGCCTAGGGGTGCCCTAGCCCAAGGCTAGGGGAGCCTTAGCCTAAGGCTAGGGGAGCCCTATCCTTAGACTAAGCCTAGGGGTGCCCTAGCCCAAGGCTAGGGGAGCCCTAGCCTTAGCCTAAGCCTAGGGATGCCCTAGCCTAAGGCTAGGGGAGCCCTAGCCTTAGCCTAAGCCTAGAGGTGCCCTAGCCTAAGGCTATGGGAGCCCAAGCCTAAGGCTGTTGGAGCCCTAGTCTTAGCCTAAGCCTAGGGGTGCCCAAGCTTAAGCCTAGGGGTGCCCCAGCCTAGGCTAGGGGAGCCCTAGCCTTAGCCTAAGTCTAGGGGTGCCCTAACCTAAGGCTAGGGGACCCTAGCCTAAAGCTAGGGGAGTCCTTGCCTAAGGCTAGGGGAGCCCTAGCCTTAGCCTAAGCCTAGGGGTAACCTAACGTAAGGCTAGGGGAGCCCTATCCTTAGCCTAAGCCTAGGGGTGCCCTAGCCTAAGGCTAGGGGAGCCTTAGCCTAAGGCTAAGGGAGCCCTATCTTAGCCTAACCCTAGGTGTGCCCTAGCCTAAGGTTAGGGGAGCCCTAGCCTTACCCTAAGCCTAGGGGTGGCCTAGCCTAAGGCTAGGGGAGCCCTAGCCTTAGCCTAAGCCTAGGGGTGCCCTAACCTAAGGCTAGGGGAGCCTAGCCTAAAGCTAGGCGAGTCCTAGCCTAAGGCTTGGGGAGCCCTAGCCTTAGCCTAAGCCTAGGGGAGCCCTAGCCTAAGGCTGGCGGAGCCCTAGCCTTAGCCTAAGCCTAGGTGTGCCCTAGCCTAAGGCTAGGGGAGCGCTAGCCTTAGCCTAAGCCTAGGGGTGCCCTAGCCTAAGGTTAGGGGAGCCCTAGCATAAGGCTCGGGGAGTCCTAGCCTTAGCCTAAGCCTAGGGGTGTCCTAGCCTAAGGCTAGTGGAGCCCTACCCTAAGGCTAGGGGAGCCCTAGCCTTAGCCTAAGCCTAGGGGTGCCCTAGCCTAAGGTTAGGGGAGCCTAGCCTAAGTCTAGGGAAGCCGTAGCCTAAGGCTACGGGAGCCCCAGCCTTAGCCTAAGCCTAGGGGTGCCCTAGCCTAAGGCTAGGGGAGCGCTAGCCTATGCCTAGGGGAGCCCTAGCCTAAGCCTAGGGGAGCCTAGCCTAAGGCTAGGGGAGCCCGAGCTTTAGCCTAAGCCTAGGGGTGCCCTAACGTAAGGCTAGGGGAGCCCTAGCCTAAGGCTAGGGGAGCCCTTGGCTTCGCCTAAGCCTAGGGGAGCCCTAGCCTAAGCCTAGGGGAGCCTAGCCTAAGGCTAGGGGAGCCCGAGCTTTAGCCTAAGCCTAGGGGTGCCCTAGCCTAAGGCTAGGGGAGCGCTAGCCTATGCCTAGGGGAGCCCTAGCCTAAGCCTAGGGGAGCCTAGCCTAAGGCTAGGGGAGCCCGAGCTTTAGCCTAAGCCTAGGGGTGCCCTAACGTAAGGCTAGGGGAGCCCTAGCCTAAGGCTAGGGGAGCCCTTGGCTTCGCCTAAGCCTAGGGGAGCCCTAGCCTAAGGCTGGCGGAGCCCTAGCCTTAGCCTAAGCCTAGGTGTACCCTAGCTTAAGCCTAGGGGTGCCCGAAGCTAAAGCTAGGGGAACCCTAGCCATAGCCTAAGCCTAGGGGTGCCCTAGCCTAAGGCTAGGGTAGCCCTAGCCTAAGGCTCGGGGAGCCCTTGCCTTAGCCTAAGCCTAGGGTTGTCCTAGCCTAATGCTAGTGGAGCCCTAGATTACCCTAAGCCTAGGGGTGCCCTAGCCTAAGGCTAGGGGAGCCCTAGCCCAAGGCCAGGGGAGCCCTATCCTAAGGCGAGGGGAGCCCTAGCCTTAGCCTAAACCTAGGGGAGCCCTAGCTTAAGGCTGTGGGATCCCTACCCTAAGGCTACGGGAGCCCTAGCCTAAGGCTACGGGAGCCCTAGCCTAAGGCTAGGGGAGCCCTGGCCTAAGCCTAGTTGTGCCCTGGCCTTAGCCTAGTGGTTCCCGGGCCTAAGGCTAGGAGAGCCCTACCCTAAGGCTAGGGGAGCCATACCCTTAGCCTAAGCCAAGGGGAGCCCTAGCCTAAGGCTAGGAGAGCCCTAGCCTAAGGCTAGGGGAGCCCTATCTTTAGCCTAAGCCTAGGGGTGCCATAGCCTTAGCCTAAGCCTAGGGGTGCTGTAGCCTAAGGTTAGGGGAACCCTGGCTTAATCCTAGGGGTGCCCTGGCCTAAGGCTATGGGAGCCATAGCGTAACGCTAGTGGAGCCCTAGCCTAAGGCTAGGGGAGCCCGAGTCTAAGGCTAGGGGAGCCCTAGCCTAAGCCTATGGGTGCCCTAGCCTAAGGCTACAAGAGCCCTAGCCTTAGCTTAAGCCTAGGGGTGCCCTAGGCTAAGCCTAGGGGTGCCTAGCCTAAGCCTAGGGGTGCACTAGTTTATGCCTAGGGGTGCCCTAGCCTAAGGCTAAGGGAGCCCTAGCTTCAGGCTAGGGGAGCCCTTCCCTTAGCCTAAGCCTAGGGGTGCCCTAGCCTAAGGCTCGGGGAGCCCTAGCCTTAGCCTAAGCCTAGGTGTCCCCTACCCTAAGGCTAGGGGCGCCCTAGCCTTAGGCTAGGGGAGCCGTAGCCTAAGCCTAAGCCTAGGGGTGCCAGACGCTAATGCTATGGGAGCCCTAGCCTTAGCCTAAGCCTAGGAGTGCCCTAGCATAAGGCTAGGGGTGCCCGAGCCTACGGCTAGGGGAGCATAAGCCTAAGGCTAGGGGAGCCCGAGTCTAAGGCTAGGGGAACCCTAGCCTAATCCTAGGGGTGCCCTAGCCTAAGGCTAGGAGAGCCTTAGCCTAAGGCTAGGGGAGACCTAGCCTGAGCCTAAGCCTAGGGGTTCCCTAGCCTAAGGCTAAGGGAGCTCTAGCCTAAGGCTACGGGAGCCCGAGCCTAAGGCTAGGGGAGCCCTAGCCTTAGCCTAAGCTTAAGGGAGCCCTGGCCTAAGCCTAGTTGTGCCCTGGCTTAAGCCTAGGGGTGCCCTGGCCTAAGGCTAGGGGAGCCCTAGCGTAACGCTAGGGCAGCCCTAACCTAAGGCTAGGGGAGCCCTAGACTAAGGCTAGGGGAGCCTGAGTCTAAGGCTAGGGGAGCCCTAGCCTAAGGCTAGGGGAGCCCTGGCCTAAGGCTAGGGGAGCCATAGATAACGCTAGGGGAGCCCTGTCCTAAGCCTAGGGGAGCCCGCGTCTAAGGCTAGGGGAGCCCTAGCTTAAGGCTAGGGGTGCCCTAGCCTAAGGATAGGAGAGCCCTAGCCTAAGGCTCGGGGAGCCCTAGCCTTAGCCTAAGCCTAGTGGTGCCCTAGGCTAAGCCTAGGGGTGCCCTAGTCTAAGCCTAGGGGTGCCCTATCCTAAGGCTAGTCGAGCCCTAGCCTTAGCCTAATCCGAGGGGTGCCCAAGCCTAAGGCTAGAGGAGCCCTAGCCTTAGCCTAAGCCTAGGGGTGCCCTAGCCTTAGGCTAGGGGCGCCCTAGTCTAAGCCTAGGGGTGCCATAACCTAAGGCTAGAGGAGCCTAGCCTAAGCCTACGGGAGCCCTAGTCTTAGCCCAAGCTTAGGGGAGCCCTAGCCTAAGGCTAGAGGAGCCCTAGCCTAAGGCTACGGGAGCCCTATACCAAGGCTAGGGGAGCCCTAGCCTAAGGCTAGGGGAGCCACGGCCTAAGGCTAGGGAAGCCCTAGCCTAGCCTAAGCCTAGTGGTGCCCTAGCCTAAGCCTAGGGGTGCCCTAGCCTAAGCCTATGGGTGCCCTAGCCTAAGGCTAGGGGAGCCCTAGCCATTGCCTAGGCCTACAGGTGCCCTAGCCCAACTAGGGGAGCCCTAGCCTATTGCTAGGGGATCCCTAGCCTTAGCCTAAGCCTAGGGGAGCCATAGCCTAAGGCAACGGGAGCCCTAGCCTTAGCCTAAGCTTAGGGGTGTCCTAGCCTAAGGCTAGGGGTGCCCGAGCCTACGGTTAGGGGAGCACGAGCCCAAGGCTATGGGAGCCCGAGTCTAAGGCTAGGGAAGCCCTAGCCTAAGCCTAGGTGTGCCCAGCCTAAGGCTAGGAGAGCCTTAGACTAAGGCTAGGGGAGCCCTAGCCTTAGCCTAAGCCTAGGAGTGCCCTAGTCTAAGGCTAGGGAAGCCCAAGCCTAAGGCTACGGGAGCCCAAGCCCAAGGCTAGAGGGGCCCGAACCTAAGGCTACGGGAGCCCTAGCCTTAGCCTAAGCTTACGGGATCCCTAGCCTAAGGCTAGAGGAGCCCTAGCCTAAGGCTACGGGAGCCCTAGCCCAAGGCTAGAGGAGCCCGAGCCTAAGGCTAGGGGAGCCCTAGCCTTAGCCTAGGCTTAGGAGAGCCCTAGCCTAAGGCTAGGGGTGACCTAACCTAAGCCTAAACCTAGGGGTGCCCTAGCCTAAGCCTAGGGGTGCCCCAGCCTAAGCCTAGGGGTGCCCTAGCCCAGGCTAGTGGAGCCCTAGCCTAAGGCTAGAGGAGCCCTATCCTTAGCCTAAGCCTAGGATTGCCCTAGCCTAAGGCTAGGGGAGCCCGAGTCTAAGGCTAGGGGAGCCCTAGCCTAAAGTTAGGGGAGCCCTAGGCTAAGCCTAGGGGTACCCTAGACTAAGGCTAGGAGAGCCCTAGCCTAAGGCTAGGGGAGCCCTAGCCTAAGCCTAGGGGTGCCCTAGCCTAAGTCTAAAGGAGCCCGAGCCTTAGCCTAAGCCGAGGGGTTCCCTAGCCTAAGGCTAGGGGAGCCCTAGCCTTAGCCTAAGCCTAGGGGTGCCCTATCCTAAGGTTACGGGAGCCCTAGCCTAAGGCTAGGGGAGCCCTAGCCTTAACCTAAGCCTAGGGGTGCCCTAGCCCAGAAAACGGGAGCCCTAGCCTTAGCCTAAGCCTAGGGGTGCCCTAGCCTAAGTCTAGTGGTGCCATAGCTTGAGTGTAGGGGTGACCTAGCCTGAGGCTAGGGGAGCCGTAGCCTTAGCTTAAGCCTAGGGGTGCCCTAGCCTAAGCCTAGGGATGCCCTAACCTAAGCCTAGGGGTGCCCTAGCCTAAGCCTAGGGGTGCCCTAGCCTAAGCCTAGGGGTGCCCTAGCCTTAGGCTAGGGGAGCCCTAGCCTTAGCCTAAGCCTAGGGATGCCCTAGCCTAAGCTTAGGGGTGCCCTAGCCTTAGCCTAAGTCTAGGGGTGCCCTAGACTAATCCTAGGGGTGCCACAGCCTAAGCCTAGGGGTGCCATAGCCTAAGCCTAGGGGTGCCCTAGCCTAAGCCTAGGGGTGCCCTAGCCTTAGCCTAGGCGAGCCCTAGCCTTAGCCTAAGCCTAGGATGGCCTAGCCTAAGCCTGTGGGTGCCCAAGCCTAAGGCTAGGGGTGCCAAGCCTAAGCCTAGGTCTGCCCTAGTCTAAGCCTAGGGGTGCCCTAGCCTTAGGCTAGGCGATCCCTAGCCTTATCCTAAGCCTAGGAGTGCCCTAGCCTAAGCCTAGGGTTGCCCTAGCCTAAGCCTAGGGGTGCCATAGCCTAAGCCTAGGGCTGCCCTAGCCTAAGCCCGGGGTGCCCTAGCCTAAGCCTAAGGGTGCCCTAGCCTTAGGCTAGGCGAGCCCTAGCCTTAGCCTAAGCCTAGGGATGCCCTAGCCTAAGCCTAGGGGTGCCCAAGCCTAAGGCTAGGGGTGCCAAGCCTAAGCCTAGGTCTGCCCTAGTCTAAGCCTAGGGGTGCCCTAGCCTTAGGCTAGGCGAGCCCTAGCCTTAGCCTAAGCCTAGGGCTGCCCTAGCCTAAGCCTAGGGGTGCCCTAGCCTAAGCCTAGGGGTGCCCTAGTTTAGGCTAGGGGAACCCTAGCCTTAGCCTAAGCCTAGGGGTGCACTAGCCTAAGCCTAGCGGTGCCCTAGCCAAAGCCTAGGTGTGCCCAAGCCTTAGGCTAGAGGAGCCCTAGTCTTAGCCTAAGTCTAGGGGTTCCTAGCCTAAGCCTTGTGGTGCCCTAGCCTAAGCCTAGGGGTGCCCTAGCCTAAGAATAGGGGTGCCCTAGCCTAAGCCTAGGGGTGCCCTAGCCTTAGGCTAGGGGAGCCCTAGCCTTAGCCTAAGCCTAGGGATGCCCTAGCCTAAGCTTAGGGGTGCCCTAGCCTTAGCCTAAGTCTAGGGGTGCCCTAGACTAATCCTAGGGGTGCCACAGCCTAAGCCTAGGGGTGCCATAGCTTAAGCCTAGGGGTGCCCTAGCCTAAGCCTAGGGGTGCCCTAGCCTTAGCCTAGGCGAGCCCTAGCCTTAGCCTAAGCCTAGGATGGCCTAGCCTAAGCCTGTGGGTGCCCAAGCCTAAGGCTAGGGGTGCCAAGCCTAAGCCTAGGTCTGCCCTAGTCTAAGCCTAGGGGTGCCCTAGCCTTAGGCTAGGCGATCCCTAGCCTTATCCTAAGCCTAGGGGTGCCCTAGCCTAAGCCTAGGGGTGCCCTAGCCTAAGCCTAGGGGTGCCATAGCCTAAGCCTAGGGCTGCCCTAGCCTAAGCCCGGGGTGCCCTAGCCTAAGCCTAGGGGTGCCCTAGCCTTAGGCTAGGCGAGCCCTAGCCTTAGCCTAAGCCTAGGGATGCCCTAGCCTAAGCCTAGGGGTGCCCAAGCCTAAGGCTAGGGGTGCCAAGCATAAGCCTAGGTCTGCCCTAGTCTAAGCCTAGGGGTGCCCTAGCCTTAGGCTAGGCGAGCCCTAGCCTTAGCCTAAGCCTAGGGTTGCCCTAGCCTAAGCCTAGGGGTGCCCTAGCCTAAGCCTAGGGGTGCCCTAGTTTAGGCTAGGGGAACCCTAGCCTTAGCCTAAGCCTAGGGGTGCACTAGCCTAAGACTAGCGGTGCCCTAGCGAAAGCCTAGGTGTGCCCAAGCCTTAGGCTAGAGGAGCCCTAGTCTTAGCGTAAGTCTAGGGGTTCCTAGCCTAAGCCTTGTGGTGCCCTAGCCTAAGCCTAGGGGTGCCCTAGCCTAAGAATAGGGGTGCTCTAGCCTAAGCCTAGGGGTGCCCTAGTTTAGGCTAGGGGAACCCTAGCCTTAGCCTAAGCCTAGGGCTTCCTAGCCTAAGCCTTGGGGTGCCCTAGCCTAAGCCTAGGGGTGCCCTAGCCTAAGCCTAGGGGTGCCCTAGCCTAAGCCTAGGGGTGCCCTAGCCTAACCCTCGGGGTGACATTGCCTTACGCAAGGGGAGCACTAGCCTTAGCCTAAGCCTAGGGGTGCCGTAGCCTAAGCCTAGGGGTGCCCTAGCCAAAGCCTAGGGGTGCCCAGGCCTTAGGCTAGGGGAGCCCTAGCCTTAGCCTAAGCCTATGGCTGCCCTAGCCTAACACTAGGGGTGCCCTAACCTATCCCTAGGGGTGCCCTAGCCTTAGGCTAGCTGAGCCCTAGCCTTAGCCTAAGCCTAGGGGTTCCCTAGCTTAAGCTTACGGGTGCCCTAGCCTAAGCCTAGGGGTGCCCTTGCCTAAGCTTAGGGGTGCCCTAGCCTTAGGCTAGGGGAGCCCTAGCCTTAGCCTAAGCCTAGGGGTGCCCTAGCCTAAGACTAGGGGTGCCCTAGCCTAAGCTTAGGGGTGCACTAGCCTAAGCCTAGGGGTGCCCTAGCCTAAGCCTAGGGGTGCCCTAGGTTTAGGCTAGGGGAGCCCTAGCCTTACACTAAGACTAGGGGTGCCCTAGAATAAGCCTATGGGGGCCCTAAACTAAGCCTAGGAGTGCCCTGGCCTAAGCCTAGGGGTGCTCTAGCCTTAGGCTAGGGGACCCCTAGCCTTAGCCTAATCCTAGGGGTGCCCTAGCCTAAGCCTAGGGGTGACCTAGCCTGAGGCTAGGGGAGCCCTAGCCTTAGCCTAAGCCAAGGGGTGCCCTAGATTAAGCCTAGGGGTGCCCTAGCCTGAGCCTAGGGGTGCCCTAGCCTAAGCCTAGGGGTGCCCGACCTAAGCCTAGGGGTGCCCTAGCCTTTGGCTAGGGGTTCCCAAGCCTAAGCCTACGGGTGCCCTAGCCTGACGCTAGGGGAACCGTAGCCTTAGTCTATCCTAGGATTGCCCTAGCCTAAGCCTTGGGGTGCCATAGCCTAAGTGTAGGGGTGCCCTAGCCTGAGGCTAGGGGAGCGGTAGCCTTAGCCTAAGCCTAGGGGTGCCCTAGCCTAAGCCAAGGGTGCCCTCGCCTTAGCCTAAGCCTAGGGCTGTCCTCGCTTGAGCCTACGGGTGCCCTAGACTGAGGCTAAGAGAGCCGTAGCCTTAGCCTAAGCCTAGGGGTGCCCTAGCCTAAGCCTAGGGGTGCCCTAGCCTAAGCCTAGGGGTGCCCTAGCCTAAGCCTAGGGGTGCCCTAGCCTTAGGCTAGGGGAGCCCTAGCCTTAGCCTTAGACTAGGGGTGCCCTAGCCTAAGCCTAGGGGTGCCCTAGCCTGAGCCTAGGAGTGCCCTAGCCTAAGCCTAGGGGTGCCCTAGCCTAAGCCTAGGGCTGCCCCAGGCTAAGGCTAGCGGTGCCCTAGCCTAAGCCTAGGGGTGCCCTAGCCTTAGGCTAGGGGAGCCCTAGCCTTAGCCTAAGCCTAGGGGTTCCCAAGCCTAAGCCTAGGGGTGCCCTAGCCTAAGCCTAAGGGTGCCCTAGCCTTAGGCTAGGTGAACCCTAGCCTTAGTTAAAGCCTAGGGCTGCCCTAGCCTAAGCCTAGGTGTGCCCAAGCCTAAGCCTAGGGGTGCCAAGCCTAAGCCTAGGGGTGCCCTAGCCTAAGCCTAGGTCTGTCCTAGCCTAAGCCTAGGGCTGCCCTAGCCTAAGCCTAGGGGTGCCCTAGCCTGAGCCTAGGGGTGCCCTAGCCTAAGCCTAGGGGTGCCCTAGCCTAAGCCAAGGGGTGCCCTAGCCTAAGGCTACCGGTGCCCTAGCCTAAGCCTAGGGGTGCCCTTGCCTTAGGCTAGGGGAGCCCTAGCCTTAGCCTAAGCTTAGGGGTTCCCTAGCCTAAGCCTAGGGGTGCCCTAGCCTAAGCCTAGCGGTGCCCTAGCCTTAGGCTAGGCGAACCCTAGCCTTAGCTTAAGCCTAGGGCTGCCATAGCCTAAGCTTAGCGGTGCCCAAGCCTAAGTCTAGGGGTGCCAAGCCTAAGCCTAGGGGTGCCCTAGCCTAAGCCTATGTCTGTCCTAGCCTAAGCCTAGGGGTGCCCTAGCCTTAGGCTAGGGGAGGCCTAGCCTTAGCCTAAGCCTAGGGCTGCCCTAGCCTAAGCCTAAGGGTGCCCTATCCTGAGCCTAGGTGTGCCCTAGCCTGAGGCTCGGGGAGCCCTAACCTTAGTCTACCCTAGGATTGCCCTAGCCTAAGCCTAGGGGTGCCATAGCCTGAGTCTAAGGGTGCCCTAGCCTGAGGCTAGGGGAACCGTAGCCTTAGCCTAAGCTTAGGGGTGCCCTAGCCTAAGCCTAGGCGTGCCACAGCCTAAGCCTAGGGGTGCCCTGGCCTAAGCCAAGGGGTGCCCTAGCCTAAGCCTAGGGGTGCCCTAGCCTTAGGCTAGGGGAGCCCTAGCCTGAGCCTAAGCCTAGGGATGCCCTAGCCTAAGCCTAACGGTGCCCTAGCCTTAGGCTAGGGGAGCCCTAGCCTTAGCCTAAGCATAGGGGTGCCCTAGCCTTAGGCTAGGGGAGCCCTAGCCTAAGCCTAAGCCTAGGGGTGCCCTAGCCTAAGCCTAGGAGTGCCTTTGCCTAAGCCTAGGGGTGCCCTAGCCTTAGGCTAGGGGAGCCCTAGCCTTAGCCTAAGCCTAGGGTGCCCTAGCATAAGACTAGGGGTGCCCTAGCCTAAGCTTAGGGGTGCACTAGCCTAAGCCTAGGAGTGCCCTAGCCTAAGCCTAGGGGTGCCCTAGGGTTAGGCTAGGGGAGCCCTAGCCTTACCCTAAGCCTAGGGGTGCCCTAGCCTAAGCCTATGGGCGCCCTAACCTAAGCCTAGGGGTGCCCTAGCCTAAGCCTAGGTGTGCCCAAGCCTTAGGCTAGAGGAGCCCTAGCCTTAGCCTAAGCCTAGGGGTTCCTAGCCTAAGCCTTGTGGTGCCCTAGCCTAAGCCTAGGGGTGCCCTAGCCTAAGATTAGGGGTACCCTAGCCTAAGCCTAGGGGTGCCCTAGCCTAACTCTAGGGGTGCCATAACCTTAGGCTAGGGGAGCACTAGCCTTAGCCTAAGCCTAGGGGTGCCGTAGCCTAAGCCTAGGGGTGCCCTAGCCTAAGCCTAGGGTGCCCAGGCCTTAGGCTAGTGGAGCCCTAGCCTTAGCCTAAGCCTATGGCTGCCCTAGCCTAAGCCTAGGGGTGCCCTAGCCTAAGCCTAGGGCTGCCATAGCCTATCCCTAGGGGTGCCCTAGCCTTAGGCTACGGGAGCACTAGCCTTAGCCTGATCCTACGGGTGCCCGAGCCTAAGCCTAGGGGTGCCCTACCCTAAGCCTATGGGTGCCCTAGCCTAAGCCTAGGGGTGCCCTAGCCTTAGGCTAGCTTAGCCCCAACCTTAGCCTAAGCCTAGGGGTGGCCTTGCCTAAGCCTAGGGGTGCCCTAGCCTAAGCCTAGGGGTGCCCTAGGGTTAGGCTAGGGGAGCCCGAGCCTTACCCTAAGCCTAGGGGTGCCCTAGCCTTAGCCTTGGGGTGCTCTAGCCTTAGGCTAGGGGAGCCCTAGCCTTACCCTAAGCCTAGCGGTGCCCTAGCATAAGCCTACGGGTGACCTAGCCAGAGCCTAGGGGTGCCCTAGCCTGAGCCTACGGGTGCCCTAGCCTGAGGATAGGGGAGCCCTAGCGTTAGTCTAGCCTAGGATTGCCCTAGCCTAAGCCTAGGGGTGTCATAGCCTGAGTCTAGGGGTGCACTAGCCTGAGGCTAGGGGAGCCGTAGCCTTAGCCTAAGCCTAGGGGAGCCCTAGCTAAAGCCTAGCGGTGCCCTAGCCTAAGCCTAGGGGTGCCCTAGCCTAAGCCTAGGTGTGCCCTAGCCTTAGGCTAGGGGAGCCCAAGCCTTAGCCTAAGCCAAGGGGTGCCCTAGCCTAAGCCTAGAGTGCCCTAGCCTAAGCCTATAGGTGCCCAAGACTAAGCTTAGGAGTGCCCTAGCCTGAGTCTCAGGGTGCCCTAACCTGAGGCTAGTGGAGCCGTTGCCTTAGCCTAAGTCAGGGGTGCCCTAGCCTAAGCCTAGGGGTGCCCTACCTAAGCCTAGGAGTGCCTTAGCCTTAGACTAGGGGTTCCCTAGTCTAAGCCTATGGTGCCCTAGCCTGACGCTAGGGGAGCCGTAGCCTTAGTCTATCCTAGGATTGCCCTAGCCTAAGCCTTGGGGTGCCATAGCCTAAGTCTAGGGGTGCCCTAGCCTAAGCCAAGGGTTCCCTAGCCTTAGCCTAAGCCTAGGGCTGCCCTAGCCTGAGCCTACGGGTGCCCTAGACTGAGGCTAGGGGAGCCCTAGCCTTAGTCTAGCCTAGGATTGCCCTATCCTAAGCCTAGGTGTGCCATAGCCTGAGTCAAGGGGTGCCCTCGCATGAGGCGAAGGGAGCCGTAGTCTTAGCCTAAGCCTAGGGGTGCCCTAGCCTAAGCCTAGGGGTGCCCTAGCCTAAGCCTAGGGGTGCCCTAGCCTTAGGCTAGGGGAGCCCTAGCCTTAGCCTAAGTCTAGGTGTGCCCTAGCCTAAACCTAGGGGTGCCCTACCTAAGCTTGGGGTGCCCTAGCCTTAGGCTAGGGGTTCCCTAGCCTTAGACTAGGGCTGCCCTAGCCTGAGGCTAGCGGTGCCCTAGACTGAGCCTACGGGTGCCCTAGCCTGAGGATAGGGGAGCCCTAGCCTTAGTCTAGCCTAGGAATGCCGTAGCCTAAGTCTAGTGGTGCCATAGCTTGAGTGTAGGGGTGCCCTAGCCTGAGGCTAGGGGAGCCGTAGCCTTAGCCTAAGCCTAGTGGTGCCCTAGCCTAAGCCTAGGTGTGCCCTAGACTAAGCCTAGGGGTACCCTAGCCTAAGCCTAGGGGTGCCCTAGCCTAAGCCTAGCGGTGCCCTAGCCTTAGGCTAGGGGAGCCCTAGCCTTAGCCTAAGCCTAGGGATGCCCTAGTCTAAGCCTAGGGGTGCCCTTGCCTGAGCCTAGGGGTTCCCTAGCCTTAGCCTAAGTCTAGGGGTGCCCTAGCCTAAGCCTAGGGGTGCCCTAGCCTAAGCCTAGGGGTGCCATAGCCTAAGCCTAGGGGTGGCCTAGCCTAAGCCTAGGGGTGCCCTAGCCTTAGGCTAGGCGAGCCCTAGCCTTAGCCTAAGCCTAGGGATGCCCTAGCCTAAGCCTAGGGGTGCCCAAGCCTAAGGCTAGGGGTACCAAGCCTAAGCCTAGGTCTGCCCTAGTCTAAGCCTAGGGGTGCCCTAGCCTTAGGCTAGGCGAGCCCTAGCCTTAGCCTAAGCCTAGGTGTGCCCTAGCCTAAGCCTAGGGGTGCCCTAGCCTAAGCCTAGGGGTGCCATAGCCTAAGCCTAGGGCTGCCCTAGCCTAAGCCCTGGGTGCCCTAGCCTAAGCCTAGGGGTGCCCTAGCCTTAGGCTAGGCGAGCCCTAGCCTTAGCCTAAGCCTAGGGGTGCCCTAGCCTAAGCCTAGGGGTGCCCTAGCCTAAGCCTAGGGGTGCCATAGCCTCAGCCCGGGGTGCCCTAGCCTAAGTCTAGGTTTGCCCTAGCCTTAGGCTAGGCGAGCCCTAGCCTTAGCCTAAGCCTAGGGGTGCCCTAGCCTAACCCTAGAGGTGCCATAGCCTTAGGCTAGGGGAGCACTAGCCTTAGCCTAAGCCTAGGGGTGCCCTCCCCTAAGCCTATGGGTGCCCTAGCCTAAGGCTAGGGGTGCCCTAGCCTTAGGCTAGCTGAGCCCTAGCCTTAGCCTAAGCCTAGGGTTGCCCTAGCCTAAGCCCAGGGGTGCCCTAGCCTAAGCCTAGGGGTGCCCTTGCCTAAGCCTAGGGGTGCCCTAGCCTTAGGCTAGGGGAGCCCTAGCCTTAGCCTAAGCCTAGGGGAGCCCTAGCTAAAGCCTAGGGGTGCCCTAGCCTAAGCCTAGGGGTGCCCTGGCCTAAGCCTAGGTGTGCGCTAGCCTTAAGCTAGGGGAGCCCTCGCCTTAGCCTAAGCCAAGGGGTGCCCTAGCATAAGCTTAGGGGTGCCCTAGCCTAAGCCTATAGGTGCCCTAGCCTTAGCTTAGGCGTGCCCTAGTCTGAGTATCGGGGTGCCCTAAACTGAGGCTAGAGGAGCCGTTGCCTTAGCCTAAGTCTAGGGGTGCCCTAGCCTAAGCCTAGGGGTGCCCTACCTAAGACTAGGGGTGCCCTAGCCTTTGGCTAGGGGTTCCCTAGCCTAAGCGTACGGGTGCCCTAGCCTGACGCTAGGGGAGCCGTAGCCTTAGTCTATCCTAGGATTGCCCTAGCCTAAGCCTTGGGGTGCCATAGCCAAAGCCAAGGGTGCCCTAGCCTTAGCCTAAGTCTAGGGCTGTCCTAGCCTGAGCCTACGGGAGCCCTAGCCTTAGTGTAGCCTAGGATTGCACTAGCCTAAGCCTAGGGGTGCCATAGCCTGAGTATAGGGGTGCCCTAGACTGAGGCTAAGAGAGCCGTAGCCTTAGCCTAAGCCTAGGGGTGCCCTAGCCTAAGCCTAGGGGTGCCCTAGCCTAAGCCTAGGGGTGCCCTAGCCTAAGCCTAGGGGTGCCCTAGCCTAAGCCTAGGGGTGCCCTAGCCTAAGCCTAGGGGTGCCCTAGCCTAAGCCTAGGGGTGCCCTAGCCTAAGCCTAGGGGTGCCCTAGCCTAAGCCTAGGGGTGCCCTAGCCTAAGCCTAGGGGTGCCCTAGCCTAAGCCTAGGGGTGCCCTAGCCTTAGGCTAGGGAAACCCTAGCCTTAGCCTAAGCCTATGGCTGCCCTAGCCTAAGCCTAGGGGTGCCCTAGCCTAAAACTAGGGGTGCCCTAACCTAAGCTTACGGGTGCACTAGCCTAAGCCTAGCGGTGCCCAGGCCTTAGGCTAGGTGAGCCCTAGCCTTGGCCTAAGCCTATGGCTGCCCTAGCCTAAGCCTATGGCTGCCCAAGCCTAAGCCTAGGGGTGCCCTAGCCTAAACCTAGGGGTGCCCTAACCTAAGCTTAGGGGTGCACTAGCCTAAGCCTAGGGGTTCCCTAGCCTAAGGCTAGGGGTGCCCTAGGATTAGGCTAGGGGAGCCCTAGCCTTACCCTAAGACTAGGGGTGCCCTAGCATAAGCCTATGGGGGGCCCTAACCTAAGCCTAGGGGTGCCCTAGCCTAACCCTAGGGGTGCCATAGCCTTAGGCTAGGGGAGCACTAGCCTTAGCCTAAGCCTAGGGGTGCCATAGCCTAAGCCTAGGGTTGCCCTAGCCTAAGCCTAGGGGTGCCCAGGCCTTAGGCTAGGGGAGCCCTAGCCTTAGCCTAAGCCTATGGCTGCCCTAGCCTAAGCCTAGGGGTGCCCTAGCCTAAACCTAGGGGTGCCCTAGCCTATCCCTAGGGGTGCCCTGGCCTTAGGCTAGCTTAGCACTAGCCTTAGCCTGAGCTTAGGGGTGCCCTAGCCTAAGCCTAGGGGTGCCCTGGCCTAAGCCTAGGGTTGCCCTAGCCTAAGCCTAGGGGTGCCCTAGCCTAAGCCTAGGGGTGCCCTAGCCTAAGCCTAGGGGTGCCCTAGCCTAAGACTAGGGGTGCCCTAGTCTAAACCTAGGGGTGCCCTAACCTAAGCTTAGGGGTGCACTAGCCTAAGCCTAGGGGTTCCCTAGCCTAAGGCTAGGGGTGCCCTAGAATTAGGCTAGGGGAGCCCTAGCCTTACCCTAAGACTGGGGGTGCCCTAGCATAAGCCTATGGGGGGCCCTAACCTAAGCCTAGGGGTGCCCTAGCCTAAGCCTAGGGGTGCTCTAGCCTTAGGCTAGGTGAGCCCTAGCCTTAGCCTAAGCCTAGGGGTGCCCTAGCCTAAGCCTAGGGGTGAACTAGCCTGAGGCTAGGGGAGCCCTTGCCTTAGCCTAAGCCAAGGGGTGCCCTAGCCTAAGCCTAGGGGTGCCCTAGCCTGAGACTAGGGGTGCCCTAGCCTAAGCCTAGGGGTTCCCTAGCCTTAGGCTAGGGGAACCCTAGCCTTAGCCTTAGCCTAGGGGTGCCCTAGCCTAAGCCTAGGGGTGCCCTAGCCTGAGCCTAGGAGTGCCCTAGCCTAAGCCTAGGTGTGCCCTAGCCTAAGCCTAGGGGTGCCCTAGCCTAAGGCTAGCAGTGCCCTGGCCTAAGCCTAGGGGTGCCCTAACCTTAGGCTAGGGGAGTCCTAGCCTTAGCCTAAGCCTAGGGGTTCCCTAGCCTAAGCCTAGGGGTGCCCTAGCCTAAGCCTAGGGGTGCCCTAGCCTTAGGCTAGGTGAACCCTAGCCTTAGTTTAAGCCTAGGGCTCCCCTAGCCTAAGCCTAGGGGTGCCCAAGCCTAAGCCTAGGGTTGCCAAGCCTAAGCCTAGGGGTGCCCTAGCCTAAGCCTAGGTCTGTCCTAGCCTAAGCCTAGGGCTGCCCTAGCCTAAGCCTAGGGGTGCCCTAGCCTGAGCCTAGGGGTGCCCTAGCCTGAGGCTCGGGGAGCCCTAGCCTTAGTCTACCCTAGGATTACCCTAGCCTAAGCCTAGGGGTGCCATAGCCTGAGTCTAAGGTTAGCCTAGCCTGAGGCTAGGGGAATCGTAGCCTTAGCCTAAGCTTAGGGGTGCCCTAGCCTAAGCCTAGGGGTGCCCTGGCCTAAGCCTAGGGTTGCCCTAGCCTAAGCCTAGGGGTGCCCTAGCCTAAGCCTAGGGGTGCCCTAGCCTAAAACTAGGGGTGCCCTAGCCTAAAACTTGGGGTGCCCTAGCCTAACCCTAGGGGTGCCATAGCCTTAGGCTAGGGGAGAACTAGCCTTAGTCTAAGCCTAGGGGTGCCGTAGCCTAAGCCTAGGGTTGCCCTAGCCTAAGCCTAGGGGTGCCCAGGCCTTAGGCTAGGGGAGCCCTAGCCTTAGCGTGAGCCTATGGCTGCCCTAGCCTAAGCCTAGGGGTGCCCTAGCCTAAACCTAGGGGTGCCCTAGCCTATCCCTAGGGGTGCCCTAGCCTTAGGCTAGGGGAGCACTAGCCTTAGCCTGAGCCTAGGGGTGCCCTAGCCTAAGCCTAGGGGTGCCCTACCGTAAGCCTAGGGGTGCCCTAGCCTAAGCCAAGGGGTACCCTAGCCTTATGCTAGCTGAGTCCTAGCCTTAGCCTAAGCCTAGGGGTGCCCTAGCCTAAGCCTAGGCGTGCCCTAGCCTAAGCCTAGAGGTGCCCTATCCTAAGCCTAGGGGTGCCCTAGCCTAAGCCTTGGGGTGCCCTTGCCTAAGCCTAGGGGTGCCCTAGCCTTAGGTTAGGGGAGCCCTAGCCTTAGCCTAAGCCTAGGGATGCCCTAGCCTAAGACTAGAGGTGCCCTAACCTAAGCTTAGGGGTGCACTAGCCTAAGCCTAGGGGTTCCCTAGCCTAAGGCTAGGGGTGCCCTAGGGTTAGGCTAGGGGAGCCCTAGCCTTACCCTAAGACTAGGGGTGCCCTAGCATAAGCCTATGGGGGCCCTAACCTAAGCCTAGGGGTGCCCTAGCCTAAGCCTAGGGGTGCTCTAGCCTTAGGCTAGGGGAGCCCTAGCCTTAGCCTAAGCCTAGGGGTGCCCTAGCCTAAGCCTAGGGGTGAACTAGCCTGAGGCTAGGGGAGCCCTTGCCTTAGCCTAAGCCAAGGGGTGCCCTAGCCTAAGCCTAGGGGTGCCCTAGCCTGAGCCTAGGGGTGCCCTAGCCTGAGCCTACGGGTGCCCTAGCCTAAGCCTAGGGGTGCCCTAGCCTTAGGCTAGGCGAACCCTAGCCTTAGCTTAAGCCTAGGGCTGCCCTAGCCTAAGCCTAGGGGTGTCATAGTCTGAGTCTAGGGGTGCACTAGCCTGAGGCTAGGGGAGCCGTAGCCTTAGGCGAAGCCTAGGGGAGCGCTAGCTAAAGCCTAGGGGTGCTCTAGCCTTAGCCTAGGTGTGCCGTAGCCTAAGCCTAGGTGTGCCCTAGCCTTAGGCTAGGGGAGCCCTAGCCTTAGCCTAAGCCAAGGGGTGCCCTAGCCTAAGCCTAGGGGTGCCCTAGCCTAAGCCTATAGGTGCCCTAACCTAAGCTTAGGGGTGCCCTAGCCTGAGTCTCGGGGTGCCCTAACCTGAGCCTAGTGGAGCCGTTGCCTTAGTCTAAGTCTAAGGGTGCCCTAGCCTAAGCCTAGGGGTGCCCTACCTAAGCCTAGGGGTGCCCTAGCCTTAGGCTAGGGGTTCCCTAGCCTAAGCCTAGGGGTGCCCTAGCCTAAGCCTAGGGGTGCCCTAGGATCAGACTAGAGGAGCCCTAGCCTTTGCCTAAGCCGAGGGGTGCCCTAGCCTAAGCCTAGGGGTGCCCTAGCCTGAGTCTAGGGGTGACCTCGCCTAAGCCTACGGGTGCCCTAGCCTGACGCTAGGGGAGCCGTAGCCTTAGTCTATCCTAGGATTGCCCTAGCCTAAGCCTTGGGGTGCCATAGCCTAAGTCGAGGGGTGCCCTAGCCTGAGGCTAGGGGAGCGGGAGTCTTACCCTAAGCCTAGGGGTGCCTTATCCTAATCCAAGGGTGCCCTAGCCTGAGCCTACGGGTGCCCTAGACTGAGGCTAGGGGAACCCTAGCCTTAGTCCAGCCTAGGAATGCCCTAGCCTAAGCTTAGGGGTGCCATAGCCTGAGTCTAGGGGTGCCCTATCCTGAAGTTAAGGGAGCCGGAGCCTTAGCCTAAGCCTAGGGGTGCCCTAGCCTAAGCCTAGGGGTGCCCTAGCCTAAGCCTAAGGGTGCCATAGCCTTAGGCTAGGGGAGCCCTAGCCTTAGCCTTAGCCTAGGGGTGCCCTAGCCTAAGCCTAGGGGTGCCCTAGCCTGAGGTTGGGGTGCCCTAGCCTAAGCCGAGGGGTGCCATAGCCTAAGCCAAGGGGTGCCCTAGCCTAAGGCTAGCGGTTCCCTAGCCTAAGCCTAGGGGTGCCCTAGCCTGAGGATAGGGGAGCCCTAGCGTTAGTCTAGCCTAGGATTGCCCTAGCCTAAGCCTAGGGGTGTCATAGCCTGAGTCTAGGGGTGCACTAGCCTGAGGCTAGGGGAGCCGTAGCCTTAGCCTAAGCCTAGGGGAGCCCTTGCTAAAGCCTAGGGGTGCCCTAGCCTAAGCCTAGGGGTTCCCTAGCCTACGCCTAGGTGTGCCCTAGCCTTAGGGTAGGGGAGCCCTAGCCTTTTCCTAAGCCTAGGGGTGCCATAGCCTGAGTCTAAGGGTGCCCTAGCCTGAGGCTAGGGGAACCGTAGCCTTAGCCTAAGCCTAGGGGTGCCCTAGCCTGAGGATAGGGGAGCCCTAGCGTTAGTCTAGCCTAGGATTGCCCTAGCCTAAGCCTAGGGGTGTCATAGCCTGAGTCTAGGGGTGCACTAGCCTGAGGCTAGTGGAGCCGTTGCATTAGCCTAAGTCAAGGGGTGCCCTAGCCCAAGCCTAGGGTTGCCCTAACCTAAGCCTTGGGGTGCCATAGCCTTAGACTAGGGGACCCCTAGCCTTTGCCTAAGCCTAGGGGTGCCCTAGCCTAAGCCTAAGTGTGCCCTAGCCTAAGCCTAGGGCTGCCCTAGCCTGAGCCTAGGGGTGCCCTAGCCTAAGCCTACGAGTGCCCTAGCCTTAGGCTAGGGGATCCCTAGCCTTAGCCTAAGCCTAGGGGTGACCTAGCGTAAGCCTAGGGGTGCCCTATCCTAAGCCTAGGGGTGCCCAGGCCTTAGGCTAGGGGAGCCCTAGCTTTAGCCTAAGCCTATGGCTGCCCTAGCCTAAGCCTAGGGGTGCCCTAGCCTGAGCCTACGGGTGCTCTAGCCTGAGGCTCGGGGAGCCCTAGCCTTAGTGTAGCCTAGGATTGCCCTAGCCTAAGCATAGGGGTGCCATAGACTGAGTCTAGGGGTCCCCTAGCCTGAGGCTAAGGGAACCGTAGCCTTAGCCTAAGCCTAGGGGTGCCCTAGCCTAAGTCTAGGGAGACCTAGCCTGAGGCTAGGGGAGCCCTAGCCTTAGCCTAAGCCTAGGGGTGCCCTAGCCTAAGCCTTGGGGTGCTCTAGCGTTAGGGTAGGGAAGCCCTAGCCTTAGCCTAAGCCTAGGGGTGCCCTACCTAAGCTTGGGGTGCCCTAGCCTTAGGCTAGGGGTTCCCTAACCTTAACCTACGGGTGCCCTAGCCTAATCCTAGGGGTGCCCTAGCCTAAGCCTAGAGGTGCCATAGCCTTAGGCTAGGGGAGCACTTACCTTAGCGTAAGCCTAGGGGTGCCTTAGCCTAAGCCTTGGGGTGCCATAGCCTAAGCCTAGGGTGTCCTAGCCTAAGCCTAGGGGTGCCCTAGCCTTAGGCTAGGGGAGCCCTAGCCTTAGCCTAATCCTAGGGGTGCCCTAGCCTAAGCCTAGGAGTGCCCTAGTCTAAGCCTAGAAGTTCCCTATCATAAGCCTACGGGTGCCCTAGCCAAAGCCTAGAGGTTCCCTAGCCTAAGCCTTGGGGTGCCCTAGCCTTAGGCTAGGGGTTCCCTAGCCTTAGCATAAACCTAGGGGTGCCCTATCCTAAGCCGATGGGTGCCCTAGCCTAAGGCTAGTGGAGCCCTAGCCTTAGCTTAAGACTAGGGGTGCCCTAGCCTAAGCCTAGGGGTGCCCTAGCCTAAGCCTAGGGGTGTCCTAGCCTAAGCCTTGGGGTGCCCTACCCTAAGCCTAGGGGTGCCCAGGCCTTAGGCTAGATGAGCCCTAGCCTTAGCCTAAGCCTATGGCTGCACTAGCCTAAGCCTAGGGTGCCCTAGCCTAAGCCTAGGGGTGCCCTAGCCTAACCCTAGGGGTGCCCTAGCCTTAGGATAGGGGAGCCCTAGCCTTAGCCTAAGCCTAGGGGCACCCTAGCCTAAACCTAGGGGTGCCCTATCCGAAGCCTATGGGTGCCCTAGCCTTGGGCTTGGGGAGCCCTAGCCTTAGCCTAAGCCTAGGGGTGCCCCAGCCTAAGCCTAGGGGTGCCCTAGTCTACGTCTAGGGGTGCCCTAGCCTAAGCATAGGGGTGCTCTAACCAAAGTCTAGGCATTCCCTACCTAAGCCAAGGGGTGCCCTAGCCTAAGGCTAGGGGTGCCATAGCCTTGGGCTAGGGAAGCCCTAGCCCTAGCCTAAGTCTAGGTGTGCCTTAGCCTTAGCCTAAGTCTAGGGGTTCCCTAGCCTAAGCCTAGAGGTGCCCTAGCCTAAGCGTAGGGGTGCCCTAGCCTTAGGATACCGGAGCCCTAGCCTTAGGATAGCGGAGCCCTAGCCTTAGCCTAAGCCTAAGGGTGCACTAGCCTAAGCCTAGGGGTGCCCTAGCCTTAGGCTAGGGGAGCCCTAGCCTTAACCTACCTAGGGGTGCCCTAGTCAAAGCCTAGGAGTGCCCTAGCCTAAGCCTAGGGGTGCCCTAGCCTTAGGCTAGGGGAGTCCTAGCCGAAGCCTAGGGCTGCCCTAGCCTAAGCCTAGGGGTGCCCGAGCCTAAGCCTAGGGGTGCCCTAGCCTAAGCCTAGGGGTGCCCTAGCTTAAGCCTAGGGGTGCCCTACCTAAGTAGGGGTGCCCTAGCCTTAGGCTAGGGGTTCCCTAGCCTAAGCCTAGGGTTGCCCTAGCCTAAGCCTAGGGGTGCCCTAGCCTTAGACTAGGGGACCCCTAGCCTTTGCCTAAGCCTAGGGGTGCCCTAGCCTAAGCCTAGGTGTGCCCTAGCCTAAGCCTAGGGCTGCCCAAGCCTGAGCCTAGGGGTGTCCTAGCCTAAGCCTACTGGTGCCCTAGCCTTAGGCTAGGGGATCCCTAGCCTGAGCCTAAGCCTAGGGGTGCATTAGCGTAAGCCTAGCGGTGCCCTATCCTAAGCCTAGGGGTGCCCAGGCCTTAGGCTAGGGGAGCCCTAGCCTTAGCCTAAGCCTATGGCTGCCCTAGCCTAAGCCTAGGGGTGCCCTAGCCTGAGCCTACGGGTGCTCTAGCCTGAGGCTCGGGGAGCCCTAGCCTTAGTCTAGCCTAGGATTGCCCTAGCCTAAGCATAGGGGTGCCATAGACTGAGTCTAGGGGTCCCCTAGCCTGAGGCTAAGGGAACCGTAGCCTTACCCTAAGCCTGGGGGTGCCCTAGCCTAAGCCTAGGGCTGCCCTAATCTAAGCCTAGGGGTGCCCTTGCCTTAGGCTAGGGGAGCCCTAGACTTAGCCTAAGCCTAGGGGTGCCCTAGCCTTAGCCTAAGCCTAGGGGTGCCCTAGCCTAAGCCTAGGGGTGCGCTAGCCTTGGGCTAAGGGAGCCCTAGCCTTAGCCTAAGCCTAGGGGTGCCCTAGCCTAAGCATAGGGAGACCTAGCCTGAGGCTAGGGGAGCCCTAGCCTTATCCTAAGCCTAGGGGTGCCCTAGCCTAAGCCTTGGGGTTCTCTAGCCTTAGGCTAGGGGAGCCCTAGCCTTATCCTAAGCCTAGGGGTGCCCTAGCCTAAGCCATGGGGTGCTCTAGCCTTAGGGTAGGGGAGCCCTAGCCTTATCCTAAGCCTAGGGGTGCCCTACCTAAGCTTGGTGTGCCCTAGCCTTAGGCTAGGGGTTCCCTAACCTTAACCTAGGGGTACCCTAGCCTAATCCTACGGGTGCCCTAGCCTAAGCCTAGAGGTGCCATAGCCTTAGGCTAGGGGAGCCCTTACCTTAGCGTAAGCCTAGGGGTGCCTTAGCCTAAGCCTTGGGGTGCCATAGCCTAAGCCTAGGGGTGTCCTAGCCTAAGCCTAGGGGTGCCCTAGCCTTAGGCTATGGGAGCCCTAGCCTTAGCCTAATCCTAGGGGTGCCCTAGCCTAAGCCTAGGAGTACCCTAGTCTAAGCCTAGAAGTTCCCTATCATAAGCCTAGGGGTGCCCTAGCCAAAGCCTAGGGGTTCCCTAGCCTAAGCCTTCTGGTGCCCTAGCCTTAGGATAGGGGAGCCCTAGCCTTAGCCTAAGCCTAGGGGCACCCTATCCTAAACCTAGGGGTGCCCTAGCCGAAGCCTATGGGTGCCCTAGCCTTGGGCTTGGGGAGCCCTAGCCTTAGCCTAAGCCTAGGGGTTCCCTAGCCTAAGCCTAGGGGTGCCCTAGCCTAAGCGTAGGGGTGCCCTAGCCTTAGGCTACCGGAGCCCTAGCCTTAGGTTACCGGAGCCCTAGCCTTAGACTAAGCCTAGGGGTGCACTAGCCTAAGCCTAGGGGTGCCCTAGCCTAAGCCTAGGGGTGCCCTAGCCTTAGGCTAGGGGAGCCCTAGCCTTAGCCTACCTAGGGGTGCCCTAGTCAAAGCCTAGGATTGCCCTAGCCTAAGCCTAGGGGTGCCCTAGCCTTAGGCTAGGGGAGTCCTAGCCGAAGCCTAGGGCTGCCCTAGCCTAAGCCTAGGGGTGCCCGAGCCTAAGCCTAGGGGTGCCCTAGCCTAAGCCTAGGGGTGCCCTAGCTTAAGCCTAGGGGTGCCCTAGCCTAAGCCTAGGGTTGCCTTAGCCTAAGCATAGGGGTGCCCTAGCCTAAGCCTAGGTGTGCCCTAGCCTTAGGCTAGGCGAGCCCTATACTTAGCCTAAGCCTACGGCTGCCCTAGCCTAAGCCTAGGGGTGCCAAGCCTTAGCCTAGGTGTGCCCTAACGTAAGCCTAGGTCTGTCCTAGCCTAAGCCTAGGGGTGCCCTAGCCGTAGGATAGGCGAGCCCTAGCCTTAGCCTAAGCCTAGGGGTGCACTAGCCTAAGCCTAGGGGTGCCCTAGCCTTAGGCTAGGGGTTCCCTAGCCTAAGCCTAGGGGTGCCCTAGTCTAAACTTAGGGGTGCCCTAGCCTTACGCTAGGTGAGCCCTAGCCGTGGCCTAAGCCTAGGGGTGCCGTAGCCTAAGCCTAGGGGTGCCCTAGCCTAAGCCTAGGGGTGCCCTAGACTAAGCCTAGGGGTACCCTAGCCTAAGCCTAGGGGTGCCCTAGCCTAAGCCTAGGGCTGCCCTAGCCTTAGGCTAGGCGAAACCTAGCCTTAGCATAAGCCTAGGGCTGCCCTAGCCTAAGCCTAGGGTTGCCCAAGCCTAAGCCTAGGGGTGCCAAGCCTAAGCCTAGGGGTGCCCTAGCCTAAGCCTAGGGCTGCCCTAGCCTAAGCCTACGGGTGCCCTAGCCTTAGGCTAGGGGATCCCTAGCCTTAGCCTAAGCCTAGGGGTGCCCTAGCCTAAGCCCAGTGGAGCCCTAACTAAAGCCTACGGGTGCCCTAGCCTAAGCCTAGGGGTTCCCTAGCCTATGCCTAGGTGTGCCCTAGCCTTAGGCTAGGGGAACCCTACCCTTTTCCTAAGCCTAGGGGTGCCCTAGTCTAAGCCTAGGTGTGCCCTAGCCTGAACCTAGGGGTGCCGTAGCCTTAGGCTAGGGGTGCCCTAAACTGAGGCTAGTGGAGCCGTTGCCTTAGCCTAAGTCTAGGGGTGCCCTAGCCTAAGCCTAGGGGTGCCCTTCCTAGGCCTAGGGGTGCCCTAGCCAAAGCTTAGGGGTGCCCTAGCCTGAGTCTCGGGGTGCCCTAACCTGAGGCTAGTGGAGCCGTTGCCTTAGCCTAAGTCTAGGGGTGCCCTAGCCTAAGCCTAGGGGTGCCCTACCTAAGCCTAGGGTTGCCCTAGCCTAAGACTAGGGGTGCCCTAGCCTTAGACTAGGGGACCCCTAGCCTTTGCCAAAGCTTAGGGGTGCCCTAGCCTAAGCCTAGGGGTGCCCTAGCCTAAGCTTAGGGCTGCCCTAGCCTGAGCCTAGGGGTGCCCTAGCCTAAGCCTACGGGTGCCCTTGCCTTAGGCTAGGGTATCCCTAGCCTTAGCCTAAGCCTAGGGGTGCCCTAGCGTAAGCCTAGGGGTGCCCTATCCTAAGCCTAGGGGTGCCCAGGCCTTAGGCTAGGGGAGCCTTAGACTTAGCCTAAGCCTATGGCTGCCCTAGCCTAAGACTAGGGGTGCCCTAGCCTGAGCCTACGGGTGCTCTAGCCTGAGGCTCGGGGAGCCCTAGCCTTAGTCTAGCCTAGGATTGCCCTAGCCTAAGTATAGGGGTGCCATAGCCTGAGTCTAGGGGTCCCCTAGCCTGAGGCTAAGGGAACCGTAGCCTTAGCCTAAGCCTGGGGGTGCCCTATCCTAAACCTAGGGCTTCCCTAATCTAAGCCTAGGGGTGCCCTAGCCTTAGGCTAGGGGACCCCTAGACTTAGCTTAAGCCTAGGGGTGCCCTAGCCTTAGCCTAAGCCTAGGGGTGCCCTAGCCTAAGCCTAGGGGTGCTCTAGCCTTAGGCTAAGGGAGCCCTAGCCTTAGCCTAAGCCTTTGGGGTGCCCTAGGCTAAGTCTAGGGAGACCTAGCCTGAGGCAAGGGGAGCCCTAGCCTTAGCCTAAGCCTAGGGGTGCCCTAGCCTAAGCCATGGGGTGCTCTAGCCTTAGGGTAGGGGAGCCCTAGCCTTAGCCTAAGCCTAGGGGTGCCCTACCTAAGCTTGGGGTGCCCTAGCCTTAGGCTAGGGGTTCCCTAACCTTAAACTAGGGGTGCCCTAGCCTAAACCTAGGGGTGCCCTAGCTTAAGCCTAGAGGTGCCATAGCCTTAGGATAGGGGAGCCCTTACCTTAGCGTAAGCCTAGGGGTGCCTTAGCCTAAGCCTTGGGGTGCCATAGCCTAAGCCATGGGTGTCCTAGCCTAAGCCTAGGGGTGCCCTAGCCTTAGGCTAGGGGATCCCTAGCCTTAGCCTAAACCTAGGGTTGCCCTAGCCTAAGCCTAGGGGTGCCCTATCCTAAGCCGATGGTTGCCCTAGCCTAAGGCTAGTGGAGCCCTAGCCTTAGCTTAAGACTAGGGGTGCCCTAGTCTAAGCCTAGGGGTGCCCTAGCCTAAGCCTAGGGGTGCCCTAGCCTAAGCCTTGGGGTGCCCTACCCTAAGCCTAGGGGTGCCCAGGCCTTAGGCTAGATGAGCCCTAGCCTTAGCCTAAGCCTATGGCGGCCCTAGTCTAAGCCTAGGGTGCCCTAGCCTAAGCCTAGGGGTGCCCTAGCCTAACCCTAGGGGTGCCCTAGCCTTAGGATAGGGGAGCCCTAGCCTTAGCCTAAGCCTAGGGGCACCCTAGCCTAAACCTTGGGGTGCCCAAGCCGAAGCCTATGGGTGCCCTAGCCTTGGGCTTGGGGAGCCATAGCCTTAGCCTAAGCCTAGGGGTGCCCCAGCCTAAGCCTAGGGGTGCCCTAGTCTACGTCTAGGGGTGCCCTAGCCTAAGCATAGGGGTGCTCTAACCAAAGTCTAGGCATTCCCTACCTAAGCCTAGGGGTGCCCTAGCCTAAGCCTAGGGGTGCCCTAGCCTTGGGCAAGGGAAGCCATAGCCCTAGCCTAAGTCTAGGTGTGCCTTAGTCTTAGCCTAAGCCTTGGGGTTCCCTAGCCTAAGCCTAGGGGTGCCCTAGCCTAAGCGTAGGGGTGCCCTAGCCTTAGGCTACCGGAGCCCTAGCCTTAGGTTAGCGGAGCCCTAGCCATAGCCTAAGCCTAGGGGTGTCCTAGCCTAAGCCTTGGGGTGCCCTACCCTAAGCCTAGGGGTGCCCAGGCCTTAGGCTAGATGAGCCCTAGCCTTAGCCTAAGCCTATGGCTGCCCTAGCCAATTCTAGGGTGCCCTAGCCTCAGCCTAGGGGTGCCCTAGCCTAACCCTAGGGGTGCCCTAGCCTTAGGATAGGGGAGCCCTAGCCTTAGCCTAAGCCTAGGGGCACCCTAGCCTAAACCTAGGGGTGCCCTAGCCGAAGCCTATGTGTGCCCTAGCCTTGGGCTTGGGGAGCCCTAGCCTTAGCCTACCTAGGGGTGCCCTAGTCAAAGCCTAGGAGTGCCCGAGCCTAAGCCTAGGGGTGCCCTAGCCTTAGGCTAGGGGAGTCCTAGCCGAAGCCTAGGGCTGCCCTAGCCTAAGCCTAGGGGTGCCCGAGCCTAAGCCTAGGGGTGCCCTAGCCTAAGCCTAGGGGTGCCCTAGCTTAAGCCTAGGGGGGCCCTAGCCTAAGCCTAGGGTTGCCCTAGCCTAAGCATAGGGGTGCCCTTGCCTAAGCCTAGGTGTGCCCTAGCCTTAGGCTAGGCCAGCCCTATCCTTAGCCTAAGCCTAGGGCTGCCCTAGCCTAAGCCTAGGGGTGCCAAGCCTTAGCCTAGGTGTGCCCTAACGTAAGCCTAGGTCTGTCCTAGCCTAAGCCTAGGGGTGCCCTAGCCTTGGGCTAGGGAAGCCACAGCCCTAGCCTAAGTCTAGGTGTGCCTTAGCCTTAGCCTAAGCCTAGGGGTCCCCTAGCTTAAGCCTAGGGGTGCCCTAGCCTAAGCGTAGGGGTGCCCTAGCCTTAGGCTACCGGAGCCCTAGCCTTAGGTTAGCGGAGCCCTAGCCTTAGCCTAATCCTAGGGGTGCACTAGCCTAAGCCTAGGGGTGCCCTAGCCTAAGCCTAGGGGTGCCCTAGCCTTAGGCTAGGGGAGCCCTAGCTTAAGCCTAGTGGTGCCCTAGCCTAAGCCTAGGGTTGCCCTAGCCTAAGCATATGGGTACCCTAGCCTAAGCCTAGGTGTGCCCTAGCCTTAGGCTAGGTGAGCCCTATCCTTAGCCTAAGCCTAGGGCTGCCCTAGCCTAAGCCTAGGGGTGCCAAGCCTTAGCCTAGGTGTGCCATAACCTAAGCCTAGGTCTGTCCTACCCTAAGCCTAGGGGTGCCCTAGCCTTAGGATAGGCGAGCCCTAGCCTTAGCCTAAGCCTAGGGGTGCAATAGCCTAAGCCTAGGGGTGCCCTAGCCTAAGCTTAGGGGTGCCCTAGCCTTAGGCTAGGGGTTCCCTAGCCTAAGCCTAGGGGTGCCTTAGTCTAAGCCTAGGGGTGCCCTAGCCTTAGGCTAGGTGAGCCCTAGCCTTAGCCTAAGCCTAGAGGTGCCCTAGCCTAAGCCTAGGGGTGCCCTAGTCTAAGCCTAGGGATGCCCTAGCCTTAGGCTAGGGTATCCCTAGCCTTAGCCTAAACCTAGGGGTGCCCTAGCCTAAGCCTATGGGTGCCCTATCCTAAGCCGATGGGTGCCCTAGCCTAAGGCTAGTGGAGCCCTAGCCTTAGCTTAAGACTAGGGGTGCCCTAGCCTAAGCCTAGGTGTGCACTAGCCTAAGCCTAGGCGTGCCCTAGCCTAAGCCTAGGGGTGCCCTAGCCTAACCCTAGGGGTGCCCTAGCCTTAGGATAGGGGAGCCCTAGCCTTAGCCTACCTAGGTGTGCCCTAATCAAAGCCTAGGAGTGCCCTAGCCTAAGCCTAGGGGTGCCCTAGCCTTAGGCTAGGGGAGTCCTAGCCGAAGCCTAGGGCTGCCCTAGCCTAAGCCTAGGGGTGCCCGAGCCAAATCATAGGGGTGCCCAAGCCTAAGCCTAGGGGTGCCCTAGCTTAAGCCTAGGGGTGCCCTAGCCTAAGCCTAGGGTTGCCCTAGCCTAAGCATAGGGGTGCCCTTGCCTAAGCCTAGGTGTGCCCTAGCCTTAGGCTAGGCGAGCCCTATCCTTAGCCTAAGACTAGGGCAGCCCTAGCCTAAGCCTAGGGGTGCCAAGCCTTAGCCTAGGTGTGCCCTAACGTAAGACTAGGTCTGTCCTAGCCTAAGCCTAGGGGTGCCCTAGCCTTAGGATAGGCGAGCCCTAGCCTTAGCCTAAGCCTAGGGGTGCACTAGCCTAAGCCTAGGGGTGCCCTAGCCTAAGCCTAGGGGTGCCCTAGCCTTAGGCTAGGGGTTCCCTAGCCTAAGCCTAGGGGTGCCCTAGTCTAAGCCTAGGGGTGCCCTAGCCTTAGGCTAGGTGAGCCCTAGCCTTAGCCTAAGCGTAGGGGTGCCCTAGCCTAAGCCTAGGATTGCCATAGCCTAAGCCTAGGGGTACCATAGCCTAAGCCTAGGGGTGCCCTAGCCTAAGCCTACGGCTGCCCTAGCCTTAGGCTAGGCGAAACCTAGCCTTAGCATAAGCCTAGGGCTGCCCTAGCCTAAGCCTAGGGTTGCCCAAGCCTAAGCCTAGGAGTGCCAAGCCTAAGCCTAGGGGTGCCCTAGCCTAAGCCTACGGGTGCCCTAGCCTTAGGCTAGGGGATCCCTAGCCTTAGCCTACGCCTAGGGGTGCCCTAGCCTAAACCTAGGGGTGCCCTAGCCTAAGCCTAGGGGTGCCCTATCCTAAGCCCAGGGTTCCCCTAGCCTAAGCCTTGGGGTGCCCTAGCCTAAGCATAGGGGTGCCCTAGCCTTAGGCTAGGTGAGCCCTAGCCTTAGCCTAAGCTTTGAGGTGCCCTAGCCTAAGCCTTTGGGGTGCCCTAGCCTAAGCCTATGGCTGCCCTAGCCTAAGCCTAGGGGTGCCCTAGCCTTAGGCTAGGCGAGCCCTAGCCTTAGCCTAAGCCTAGGGTTGCCCTAGCCCCAGCCTAGGGGTGCGCAAGCCTAAGCCTAGGGGTGCCAAGCCTAAGCCTAGGGGTGCCCTAGCCTAAGCCTAGGTGTGCCCTAGCCTAAGCCTAGGGCTGCCCTTGCCTAAGCCTAGGGGTGCCCAAGCCTAAGCCTAGGGGTGCCAAGCCTAAGCCTAGGGGTGCCCTAGCCTAAGCCTAGGTCTGTCCTAGCCTAAGCCTAGGGGTGCCCTAGCCTTAGGCTAGGCGAGCCCTAGCCTTAGCCTAAACCTAGGGGTGCACTAGTCTAATCCTAGGGGTGCCCTAGCCTAAGCCTAGGGGTGCCCTAGCCTAAGCCTAGGGGTGCACAGGCCTAAGCCTAGGGGTGCACTAGCCTAAGCCTATGGCTGCCCTAGCCTAAGCCTAGGGGTGCCCAAGCCTAAGCCTAGGCGTGCCAAGCCTAAGCCTAGGGGTGCCCTAGCCTAAGCCTAGGTCTGTCCTAGCCTAAGCCTAGGGGTGCCCAAGCCTTAGGATAGGCGAGCCCTAGCCTTAGCCTAAGCCTAGGAGTGCCCTAACCTAAGCCTAGGGGTGCCCTAGCCTAAGCCTAGGGGTGCCCTAGTCTAAGCCTAGGGGTGCGGTAGCCTTAGGCTAGGTGAGCCCTAGCCTTAGCCTAAGCCTAGGGTTGCCCTAGCCTAAGCCTAGGGGTGCCGTAGCCTAAGCCTAGGGGTGCCCTAGCCTAAGCCTAGGGGTGCCCTAGCCTAAGCCTAGTGGTGCCCTACCCTTAGGCTAGGCGAGCCTTAGCCTTAGCCTAAGCCTAGGGCTGCCCTAGCCTAAGCCTAGGGGTGCCCTAGCCTAAGCCTAGGGGTGCCTTAGCCTAAGCTAGGGGTGCCCAGACCTTAGGCTAGGGGAGCACTAGCCTTAGCCTAAGCCTATGACTGCCCTAGCCTAAGCCTAGGGGTGCCCTAGCCTAAGCCTAGCGGTGCCCTAGCCTAAGCCTACGGCTGCCCTAATCTGAGCCTAGGGGTGCCCTAGCCTGAGCCTACGGGTGCCCTAGCCTGAGGCTAGGGCAGCCCTAGCCTTAGTCTAGCCTAGGATTGCCCTAGCCTAAGCCTAGGGGTGCCCTAGTCTTAGGCTAGGGGTGCCCTAGCCTATGGCTAGGGGTGCCCTAGCCTAAGCCTAGGGGTGCCCTAGCCTTAGGCTAGGTGAGCCCTAGCCTTAGCGTAAGCCTATGCGAGCCCTAGCCTAAGCCTAGGGGTGCCCTAGCCTAAAGCTAGGGGTGCCCTAGCCTAAGCATAGGGGTGCCCTTGCCTTAGGCTAGGGGAGCCCTAGCCTTAGCCTAAGCCTAGGGGTGCCCTAGCCTAAGCCTAGGGGTGCCCTAGCCTTAGGCTAGGCGAGCCCTATCCTTAGTTTAAGCCTACGGCTGCCCTAGCCTAAGCCTAGGGGTGCCCAAGCATAAGCCTAGGGGTGCCAAACCTAAGCCTAGGGGTGCCCTAGCCTAAGCCTAGGGTTGTCCTACCCTAAGCCTAGGGATGCCTTAGCCTAAGCCTAAGGGTGCCCAGACCTTAGGCTAGGGGAGCCCTAGCCTTAGCCTAAGCCTATGACTGCCCTAGACTAAGCCTAGGGGTGCCCTAGCCTAGGCTACGGCTGCCCTAGCCTGAGCATAGTGGTGCCCTAGCCTCAGCCTACGGGTGCCCTAGCCTGAGGCTAGGGGTGCCCTAGCCTTAGGCTAGGTGAGCCCTAGCCGTAGTGTAAGCCTAGGCGTACCCTAGCCTAAGCCTAGGGGTGCCCTAGCCTAAGCCTAGGTCTGTCCTAGCCTAAGCCTTGGGGTGCCCTAGCCTAAGCCTAGGGGTGCCCTAGACTAAGCCTAGGGGTACCCTAGCCTAAGCCTAGGGGTGCCCTAGCCTAAGCCTAGGGCTGCCCTAGCCTTAGGCTAGGCGAAACCTAGCCTTAGCATAAGCCTAGGGCTGCCCTAGCCTAAGCCTAGGGTTGCCCAAGCCTAAGCCTAGGGGTGCCAAGCCTAAGCCTAGGGGTGCCCTAGCCTAAGCCTAGGGCTGCCCTAGCCTAAGCCTACGGGTGCCCTAGCCTTAGGCTAGGGGATCCCTAGCCTTAGCCTAAGCCTAGGGGTGCCCTAGCCTAAGCCCAGGGGAGCCCTAACTAAAGCCTACGGGTGCCCTAGCCTAAGCCTAGGGGTTCCCTAGCCTACGCCTAGGTGTGTCCTAGCCTTAGGCTAGGGGAACCCTACCCTTTTCCTAAGCCTAGGGGTGCCCTAGTCTAAGCCTAGGTGTGCCCTAGCCTGAACCTAGGGGTGCCGTAGCCTTAGGCTAGGGGTGCCCTAAACTGAGGCTAGTGGAGCCGTTGCCTTAGCCTAAGTCTAGGGGTGCCCTAGCCTAAGCCTAGGGGTGCCCTACCTAGGCCTAGGGGTGCCCTAGCCAAAGCTTAGGGGTGCCCTAGCCTGAGTCTCGGGGTGCCCTAACCTGAGGCTAGTGGAGCCATTGCCTTAGCCTAAGTCTAGGGGTGCCCTAGCCTAAGCCTAGGGGTGCCCTACCTAAGCCTAGGGGTGCCCTAGCCTTAGGCTAGGGGTTCCCTAACCTAAGCCTAGGGTTGCCCTAGCCTAAGACTAGGGGTGCCCTAGCCTTAGACTAGGGGACCCCTAGCCTTTGCCTAAGCCTAGGGGTGCCCTAGCCTAAGCCTAGGGGTGCCCTAGCCTAAGCCTAGGGCTGCCCTATCCTGAGCCTAGGGGTGCCCTAGCCTAAGCCTACGGGTGCCCTTGCCTTAGGCTAGGGGATCCCTAGCCTTAGCCTAAGCCTAGGGGTGCCCTAGCGTAAGCCTAGGGGTGCCCTATCCTAAGCCTAGGGGTGCCCAGGCCTTAGGCTAGGGGAGCCTTAGACTTAGCCTAAGCCTATGGCTGCCCTAGCCTAAGCCTAGGGGTGCCCTAGCCTGAGCCTACGGGTGCTCTAGCCTGAGGCTCGGGGAGCCCTAGCCTTAGTCTAGCCTAGGATTGCCCTAGCCTAAGCATAGGGGTGCCATAGCCTGAGTCTAGGGGTCCCCTAGCCTGAGGCTAAGGGAACCGTAGCCTTAGCCTAAGCCTGGGGGTGCCCTATCCTAAACCTAGGGCTTCCCTAATCTAAGCCTAGGGGTGCCCTAGCCTTAGGCTAGGGGAGCCCTAGACTTAGCTTAAGCCTAGGGGTGCCCTAGCCTTAGCCTAAGCCTAGGGGTGCCCTAGCCTAAGCCTAGGGGTGCTCTAGCCTTAGGCTAAGGGAGCCCTAGCCTTAGCCTAAGCCTTTGGGGTGCCCTAGGCTAAGTCTAGGGAGACCTAGCCTGAGGCAAGGGGAGCCCTAGCCTTAGCCTAAGCCTAGGGGTGCTCTAGCCTAAGCCATGGGGTGCTCTAGCCTTAGGGTAGGGGAGCCCTAGCCTTAGCCTAAGCCTAGGGGTGCCCTACCTAAGCTTGGGGTGCCCTAGCCTTAGGCTAGGGGTTCCCTAACCTTAACCTAGGGGTGCCCTAGCCTAAACCTAGGGGTGCCCTAGCTTAAGCCTAGAGGTGCCATAGCCTTAGGATAGGGGAGCCCTTACCTTAGCGTAAGCCTAGGGGTGCCTTAGCCTAAGCCTTGGGGTGCCATAGCCTAAGCCTAGGGGTGTCCTAGCCTAAGCCTAGGGGTGCCCTAGCCTTAGGCTAGGGGATCCCTAGCCTTAGCCTAAACCTAGGGTTGCCCTAGCCTAAGCCTAGGGGTGCCCTATCCTAAGCCGATGGTTGCCCTAGCCTAAGGCTAGTGGAGCCCTAGCCTTAGCTTAAGACTAGGGGTGCCCTAGTCTAAGCCTAGGGGTGCCCTAGCCTAAGCCTAGGGGTGCCCTAGCCTAAGCCTTGGGGTGCCCTACCCTAAGCCTAGGGGTGCCCAGGCCTTAGGCTAGATGAGCCCTAGCCTTAGCCTAAGCCTATGGCGGCCCTAGTCTAAGCCTAGGGTGCCCTAGCCTAAGCCTAGGGGTTCCCTAGCCTAACCCTAGGGGTGCCCTGGCCTTAGGATAGGGGAGCCCTAGTCTTAGCCTAAGCCTAGGGGCACCCTAGCCTAAACCTAGGGGTGCCCAAGCCGAAGCCTATGGGTGCCCTAGCCTTGGGCTTGGGGAGCCATAGCCTTAGCCTAAGCCTAGGGGTTCCCCAGCCTAAGCCTAGGGGTGCCCTAGTCTACGTCTAGGGGTGCCCTAGCCTAAGCATAGGGGTGCTCTAACCAAAGTCTAGGCATTCCCTACCTAAGCCTAGGGGTGCCCTAGCCTAAGCCTAGGGGTGCCCTAGCCTTGGGCAAGGGAAGCCATAGCCCTAGCCTAAGTCTAGGTGTGCCTTAGTCTTAGCCTAAGCCTTGGGGTTCCCTAGCCTAAGCCTAGGGGTGCCCTAGCCTAAGCGTAGGGGTGCCCTAGCCTTAGGCTACCGGAGCCCTAGCCTTAGGTTAGCGGAGCCCTAGCCATAGCCTAAGCCTAGGGGTGTCCTGGCCTAAGCCTTGGGGTGCCCTACCCTAAGCCTAGGGGTGCCCAGGCCTTAGGTTAGATGAGCCCTAGCCTTAGCCTAAGCCTATGGCTGCCATAGCCAATTCTAGGGTGCCCTAGCCTCAGCCTAGGGGTGCCCTAGCCTAACCCTAGGGGTGCCCTAGCCTTAGGATAGGGGAGCCCTAGCCTTAGCCTAAGCCTAGGGGCACCCTAGCCTAAACCTAGGGGTGCCCTAGCCGAAGCCTATGTGTGCCCTAGCCTTGGGCTTGGGGAGCCCTAGCCTTAGCCTACCTAGGGGTGCCCTAGTCAAAGCCTAGGAGTGCCCTAGCCTAAGCCTAGGGGTGCCCTAGCCTTAGGCTAGGGGAGTCCTAGCCGAAGCCTAGGGCTGCCCTAGCCTAAGCCTAGGGGTGCCAAGCCTTAGCCTAGGTGTGCCCTAACGTAAGCCTAGGTTTGTCCTAGCCTAAGCCTAGGGGTGCCCTAGCCTTGGGCTAGGGAAGCCACAGCCCTAGCCTAAGTCTAGGTGTGCCTTAGCCTTAGCCTAAGCCTAGGGGTCCCCTAGCCTAAGCCTAGGGGTGCCCTAGCCTAAGCGTAGGGGTGCCCTAGCCTTAGGCTACCGGAGCCCTAGCCTTAGGTTAGCGGAGCCCTAGCCTTAGCCTAATCCTAGGGGTGCACTAGCCTAAGCCTAGGGGTGCCCTAGCCTAAGCCTAGGGGTGCCCTAGCCTTAGGCTAGGGGAGCCCTAGCTTAAGCCTAGTGGTGCCCTAGCCTAAGCCTAGGGTTGCCCTAGCCTAAGCATATGGGTGCCCTAGCCTAAGTCTAGGTGTGCCCTAGCCTTAGGCTAGGTGAGCCCTATCCTTAGCCTAAGCCTAGGGCTGCCCTAGCCTAAGCCTAGGGGTGCCAAGCCTTAGCCTAGGTGTGCCATAACCTAAGCCTAGGTCTGTCCTACCCTAAGCCTAGGGGTGCCCTAGCCTTAGGATAGGCGAGCCCTAGCCTTAGCCTAAGCCTAGGGGTGCAATAGCCTAAGCCTAGGGGTGCCCTAGCCTAAGCTTAGGGGTGCCCTAGCCTTAGGCTAGGGGTTCCCTAGCCTAAGCCTAGGGGTGCCTTAGACTAAGCCTAGGGGTGCCCTAGCCTTAGGCTAGGTGAGCCCTAGCCTTAGCCTAAGCCTAGAGGTGCCCTAGCCTAAGACTAGGGGTGCCCTAGTCTAAGCCTAGGGATGCCCTAGCCTTAGGCTAGGGTATCCCTAGCCTTAGCCTAAACCTAGGGGTGCCCTAGCCTAAGCCTATGGGTGCCCTATCCTAAGCCGATGGGTGCCCTAGCCTAAGCCTAGGGGTGCCCTAGTCTAAGCCTAGGGATGCCCTAGCCTTAGGCTAGGGTATCCCTAGCCTTAGCTTAAGACTAGGGATGCCCTAGCCTAAGCCTAGGGGTGCCCTAACCTAAGCCTAGGGGTGTCCTAGCCTAAGCCTTGGGGTGCCCTACCCTAAGCCTAGGGGTGCCCAGGCCTTAGGCTAGATGAGCCCTACCTTTAGCCTAAGCCTATGGGTGCCCTATCGTAAGCCGATGGGTGCCCTAGCCTAAGGCTAGTGGAGCCCTAGCCTTAGCTTAAGACTAGGGGTGCCCTAGCCTAAGCCTAGGTGTGCACTAGCCTAAGCCTAGGGGTGCCCTAGCCTAAGCCTAGGGGTGCCCTAGCCTAACCCTAGGGGTGCCCTAGCCTTAGGATAGGGGAGCCCTAGCCTTAGCCTACCTAGGTGTGCCCTAGTCAAAGCCTAGGAGTGCCCTAGCCTAAGCCTAGGGGTGCCCTAGCCTTAGGCTAGGGGAGTCCTAGCCGAAACCTAGGGCTGCCCTAGCCTAAGCCTAGGGGTGCCCGAGCCTAAGCATAGGGGTGCCCAAGCCTAAGCCTAGGGGTGCCCTAGCTTAAGCCTAGGGGTGCCCTAGCCTAAGCCTAGGGTTGCCCTAGCCTAAGCATAGGGGTGCCCTTGCCTAAGCCTAGGTGTGCCCTAGCCTTAGGCTAGGCGAGCCCTATCCTTAGCCTAAGACTAGGGCAGCCCTAGCCTAAGCCTAGGGGTGCCCTAGCCTTAGGCTAGGGGTTCCCAAGCCTAAGCCTAGGGGTGCCCTAGCCTAAGCCTAGGGGTGCCCTAGCCTTAGGCTAGGTGAGCCCTAGCCTTAGCCTAAGCCTAGGGGTGCCCTAGCCTAAGCCTAGGATTGCCATAGCCTAAGCCTAGGGGTACCATAGCCTAAGCCTAGGGGTGCCCTAGCCTAAGCCTAGGGCTGCCCTAGCCTTAGGCTAGGTGAAACCTAGCCTTAGCATAAGCCTAGGGCTGCCCTAGCCTAAGCCTAGGGTTGCCCAAGCCTAAGCCTAGGGGTGCCAAGCCTAAGCCTAGGGCTGCCCTAGCCTAAGCTTAGGGGTGCCCTAGCCTAAGCCTACGGGTGCCCTAGCCTTAGGCTAGGGGATCCCTAGCCTTAGCCTAAGCCTAGGGGTGCCCTAGCCTAAACCTAGGGGTGCCCTAGCCTAAGCCTAGGGGTGCCCTATCCTAAGCCCAGGGTTCCCCTAGCCTAAGCCTTGGGGTGCCCTAGCCTAAGCATAGGGGTGCCCTAGCCTTAGGCTAGGTGAGCCCTAGCCTTAGCCTAAGATTTGAGGTGCCCTAGCCTAAGCCTTTGGGGTGCCCTAGCCTAAGCCTATGGCTGCCCTAGCCTAAGCCTAGGGGTGCCCTAGCCTTAGGCTAGGCGAGCCCTAGCCTTAGCCTAAGCCTAGGGTTGCCCTAGCCTCAGCCTAGGGGTGCGCAAGCCTAAGCCTAGGGGTGCCAAGCCTAAGCCTAGGGGTGCCCTAGCCTAAGCCTAGGTGTGCCCTAGCCTAAGCCTAGGGCTGCCCTTGCCTAAGCCTAGGGGTGCCCAAGCCTAAGCCTAGGGGTGCCAAGCCTAAGCCTAGGGGTGCCCTAGCCTAAGCCTAGGTCTGTCCTAGCCTAAGCCTAGGGGTGCCCTAGCCTTAGGCTAGGCGAGCCTTAGCCTTAGCCTAAACCTAGGGGTGCACTAGTCTAATCCTAGGGGTGCCCTAGCCTAAGCCTAGGGGTGCCCTAGCCTAAGCCTAGGGGTGCACAGGCCTAAGCCTAGGGGTGCCCTAGCCTAAGCCTAGGGCTGCCCTAGCCTAAGCCTAGGGGTGCCCAAGCCTAAGCCTAGGCGTGCCAAGCCTAAGCCTAGGGGTGCCCTAGCCTAAGCCTAGGTCTGTCCTAGCCTAAGCCTAGGGGTGCCCAAGCCTTAGGATAGGCGAGCCCTAGCCTTAGCCTAAGCCTAGGAGTGCCCTAACCTAAGCCTAGGGGTGCCCTAGCCTAAGCCTAGGGGTGCCCTAGTCTAAGCCTAGGGGTGCGGTAGCCTTAGGCTAGGTGAGCCCTAGCCTTAGCCTAAGCCTAGGGTTGCCCTAGCCTAAGCCTAGGGGTGCCGTAGCCTAAGCCTAGGGGTGCCCTAGCCTAAGCCTAGGGGTGCCCAGACCTTAGGCTAGGGGAGCACTAGCCTTAGCCTAAGCCTATGACTGCCCTAGCCTAAGCCTAGGGGTGCCCTAGCCTAAGCCTAGCGGTGCCCTAGCCTAAGCTTACGGCTGCCCTAGTCTGAGCCTAGGGGTGCCCTAGCCTGAGCCTACGGGTGCCCTAGCCTGAGGCTAGGGCAGCCCTAGCCGTAGTCTAGCCTAGGATTGCCCTAGACTAAGCCTAGGGGTGCCCTAGTCTTAGGCTAGGGGTGCCCTAGCCTATGGCTAGGGTTGCCCTAGCCTATGGCTAGGGGTGCCCTAGCCTAAGCCTAGGGGTGCCCTAGCCTTAGGCTAGGTGAGCCCTAGCCTTAGCGTAAGCCTATGCGAGCCCTAGCCTAAGCCTAGGGGTGCCCTAGCCTAAAGCTAGGGGTGCCCTAGCCTAAGCATAGGGGTGCCCTTGCCTTAGGCTAGGGGAGCCCTAGCCTTAGCCTAAGCCTAGGGGTGCCCTAGCCTAAGCCTAGGGGTGCCCTAGCCTTAGGCTAGGCGAGCCCTATCCTTAGTTTAAGCCTACGGCTGCCCTAGCCTAAGCCTAGGGGTGCCCAAGCATAAGCCTAGGGGTGCCAAACCTAAGCCTAGGGGTGCCCTAGCCTAAGCCTAGGGTTGTCCTACCCTAAGCCTAGGGATGTCTTAGCCTAAGCCTAAGGGTGCCCAGACCTTAGGCTAGGGGAGCCCTAGCCTTAGCCTAAGCCTATGACTGCCCTAGACTAAGCCTAGGGATGCCCTAGCCTAAGCCTACGGCTGCCCTAGCCTGAACATAGTGGTGCCCTAGCCTGAGCCTACGGGTGCCCTAGCCTGAGGCTAGGGGTGCCCTAGCCTTAGGCTAGGTGAGCCCTAGCCTTAGTGTAAGCCTAGGCATACCCTAGCCTAAGCCTAGGGGTGCCCTTGCCTAAGCCTAGGTCTGTCCTAGCCTAAGCCTTGGGGTGCCCTAGCCTAAGCCTAGGGGTGCCCTAGCCTAAGCATAGGGGTGCCCAGGCTTTAGGCTAGGGGAACTCTATCCTTAGCCTAAGCCTATGACTGCCCTAGCCTAAGCCTAGGGGTGCCCTAGCATGAGGCTAGGGGAACCGTAGCCTTAGCCTAAACCTAGGGGTGCCCTAGCCTTAGGTTAGGGGTTCCATAGCCTAAGCCTAGGGGTGCATTAGCCTAAGCCTAGAGGTGCTCTAGCCTTAGGTTAGCCGAGCCCTAGCCTTAGCTTAAGCCTAGGGCTGCCCTAGCCTAAGCCTAGCGGTGCCCAAGCCTAAGCCTAGGGGTGCCAAGCCTAAGCCTAGGGGTGCCCTAGCCTAAGCCTAGGTCTGTCCTAGCCTAAGCCTAGGACTGCCATAGCCTAAGCCTAGGGGTGCCCTATCCTAAGCCTAGGGGTGCCCAGGCTTTAGGCTAGGGAACTCTATCCTTAGCCTAAGCCTATGACTGCCCTAGCCTAAGCCTAGGGGTGCCCTAGCCTGTGGCAGGGGAACCGTAGCCTTAGCCTAAACCTAGGGGTGCCCTAGCCTAAGCCTATGTGTGCCCTATCCTAAGCCTAGGGGTGCCCTGGCCTAAGCCTAGGGTTTCCCTAGCCTAAGCCTAGGGGTGCCCTAGCCTTAGGATAGGGGAGCCCTAGCCTAAGCCTAAGCCTAGGGGAGCCCTAGCCTAAGCCTAAGCCTAGGGGTGCCCTAGTCTAAGCCTAGGGGTGCCCTAGCCTAAGCCTAGGGGTGCCCTAGCCTTAGGCTAGGGGAGCCTAGGCTTAACCTAAGGCAAGGGGTGCCCAGGCCGAAGCCTAGGGGTCCCCTAGCCTAAGCCTAGGGGTGCTCTAGCCTTAGGCTAGGGGAGCCCTAGGCTTAGCCTAAGCCTAGGGGTGCCCTAGCCTAAGCCTTGGGGTGCCCTAGCCTGAGGCTAGAGGAGCCCTAGCCTTAGTCTAGCCTAGGATTGCCCTAGGTTAAGCCAAGGGGTGCCCTAGCCTAAGCCTAGGGGTGCCCTAGCCTTAGGCTAGGGGAGCCCTAGCCTTTTCCTAAGCCGAGGGGTGCCGTAGCCTAAGCCCCGGGGTGCCCTAGCCTGAGCCTAGGGGTGCCGTAACCTTAGGCTAGGGGAACCCTAGCCTTAGTCTAGCCTAGGATTGCCCTAGGCTAAGCCTAGGGGTGCCACAGCCTGAGTCTAGGGGTGCCCTAGCCTTAGGCTAGGGGAGCCGTAGCCTTAGCCTAAGCCTAGGGGTGCCCTAGCCTTAGACTAGGGGTTGACTAGCCTAAGCCTAGGGGTGCCCTAGCCTAATCCTTGGGGTGCCCTAGCCTTAGGCTAGGCGAGCCCTAGCCTTAGCTTAAGACTAGGGCTGCCCTAGCCTAATCCTAGGGGTGCCCAAGCCTAAGCCTAGGGGTGCCAAGCCTAAGCCTTGGGGTGCCCTAGCCTAAGCCTAGGTCTGTCCTAGCCTAAGCCTAGGGGTGCCCTAGCCTTGGGCTAGGCGAGCCCTAGCCTTATCCTAAGCCTAGGGATTGCCTTAGCCTAATCCTAGGGGTGCCTTAGCCTAAGACTAGGGGTGCCCTAGCCTAAGGCTAGGGGATCCCTAGCCTTAGCCTAATCCTTGGGGTGCCCTAGCCTAAGCCTAGGGGTGCCCTATCCTAAGCCTAGGGGTGCCCAGGCCTTAGGCTAGGGGAGCCCTAGCCTTAGCCTAAGCCTATGGGTGCACTAGCCTAAGCCTAGGGGTGCCCTAGCCTGATCCTACGGGTGCCCTAGCTGAGGATCCGGGAGCCCTAGCCTTATTCTAGCCTAGGATTGCCCTAACCTAAGTCTAGGGATGCCGTAGCCTGAGTCTAGTGGTGCCCTAGCCTGAGGCTAGGGGAACCGTAGCCTTAGCCTAAACCTAGGGGTGCCCTAGCCTAAACCTAAGGGTGCCCAAGCCTAAGGTTAGGGGTGCCGTAGCCTTAGGCTAGGGGAGCCCTAGACTTAGCCTAAGCCTAGGGGTGCCCTAGCCTAAGCCTAGGGGTGCCCTAGCCTAAGCCTAGGGTGCCCTACCCTTAGGCTAGGGGAGCCCTAGCCTAAGCCTAAGCCTAGGGGTGCCCTAGCCTAAGCCTAAGGGTGCCTTAGCCTTAGGCTAGGGGACCCTAGCCTTAACCTAAGGCAAGGGGTGCCCTGGCTGAAGCCTAGGGGTGCCCTAACCTAAGCCTAGGGGTGCTCTAGCCTTAGGCTAGGGGAGCCCTAGCTTCAGCCTAAGCCTAGGGGTGCCCTAGCCTGAGCCTACGGGTGCCCTAGCCTGCGGCTAGGGTAGCCCTAGCCTTAGTCTAGCCTAGGATTGCCCTAGCCTAAGCCTAGGGGTGCCATAGCCTGAGTCTAGGGGTGCCCTAGCCTGAAGCTAGGGGAGCCGTAGCCTTAGCCTAAGCCTAGGGGTACCCTAGCCTAAGTCTAGAGGTGCCCTAGCCTAAGCCTAGGGGTGCCCTAGCCTAAGCCTAGGGGTGCTCTAGCCTTAGGCTAGGGGAGCCCTAGCCTTAGCCTAAGCCTAGGGTTGCCCTAGCCTAAGCCTAGGGGTGACCTAGCCTGAGGCTAGGGGAGCCCTAGCCTTAGCCTAAGCCTAGGGGTGCCCTAGTCTAAGCCTAGGGGTGCTCTAGTCTTAGGCTAGGGGAGCTCTAGCCTTAGCCTAAGCCTAGGGGTGCCCTAGCCTAAGCCTAGGGGTGACCTAGCCTGAGGCTAGTGGAGCCCTAGCCGTAGCCTAAGCCTAGGGGTGCCCTAGCCTAAGCCTAGGGGTGCCCTTGCCTGAGCCTAGGGGTGCCCTAGCCTGAGCCTACGAGTGCCCTAGCCTGAGGATAGGGGAGCCCTAGCGTTAGTCTATCCTAGGATTGCCCTAGCTAAAGCCTAGGGGTACCCTAGCCTAAGCCTAGGGGTGCCCTACCCTAAGCCTAGGTGTGCCCTAGCCTTAGGCTAGGGGAGCCCTAGCCTTTTCCTAAGCCTAGGGGTGCCCTAGTCTAAGCCTTGGGGTGCCATAGCCTGATTCTAGGGGTAACCTAGTCTGAGGTTAGGGGAGCCCTAGCCTTAGCTAAGCCTAGGATTGCCCTTGCCTAAGCTTAGGGGTGCCCTAGCCTGAGTCTAGGGGTGCCCTAACCTGAGGCTAGTGGAGCCGTTGCCTTAGCCTAAGTCTAGGGGTGCCCTAGACTAAACCTAGGGGTGCCCTACCTAAGCTTGGGGTGCCCTAGCCTTAGGCTAGGGGTTTCCTAACCTTAGCCTAGGGGTGCCCTAGCCTAAACCTAGGGGTGCCCTAGCATTAGACTAGGGCTGCCCTAGCCTGAGGCTAGGCGTGCCCTAGCCTGAGCCTACGGGTGCCCTAGCCTAATGCTAGGGGAGCCCTAGCCTTAGTCTAGCCTAGGGGTGCCCTAGCCTAAGCCTAGGGGTGCCCTAGCCTAAGCCTAGGGGTCCCCTAGCCTAAGCCTAGGGGTGCCCTAGCCTAAGCCTAGGGGTGCCCTAGCCTTAGGCTAGGGGAGCCCTAGCCTTAGACTAAGCATAGGGATGTCTTAGCCTAAGCCTAGGGGTGCCCTAGCCTGAGCCTAGGGGTGCCCTAGCCTTAGCCTAAGTCTAGGGGTGCCCTAGCCTAAGCCTAGGGGTGCCCTAGCCTAAGCCTAGGGGTGCCCTAGACTAAGCCTAGGGTTGCCCTAGCCTAAGCCTAGGGGTGCCCTAGTTTAGGCTAGGGGAACCCTAGCCTTAGCCTAAGCCTAGGGCTGCCCTAGCCTAAGCCTAGGGCTGCCCTAGACTAAGTCTAGGGGTGCCCTAGTTTAGGCTAGGGGAACCCTAGCCTTAGCCTAAGCCTAGGGGTGCACTAGCCTAAGCCTAGGGGTGCGCAAGCCAAATCCTAGGTGTGCCCAAGCCTTAGGCTAGAGGAGCCCTAGCCTTAGCCTAAGCCTAGGGGTTCCTAGCCTAAGCCTTGGGGTGCCCTAGCCTAAGCCTAGGGGTGCCCTAGCCTAAGCCTAGGGGTGCCCTAGCCTAAGACTAGGGGTGCCCTAGCCTAAGACTATGGGTGCCCTGTCCTAACCCTAGGGGTGCCATAGCCTTAGGCTAGGGGAGCACTAGCCTTAGCCTAAGCCTAGGGGTGCCGTAGCCTAAGCCTAGGGGTGCCGTAGCCTAAGCCTAGGGGTGCCCTAGCCTGAGGCTAGGCGTGCCCTAGCCTGAGCCTACGGGTGCCCTAGCCTGAGGCTAGGGGAGCCCTAGCCTTAGTCTAGCCTAGGATTGCCCTAGCCTAAGTCTAGTGGTGCCATAGCTTGATTCTAGGGGTGCCCTAGCCTGAGGCTAGGGGAGCCGTAGCCTTAGCCTAAGCCTAGGAGTGCCCTAGCCTAAGCCTAGGTGTGCTCTAGCCTAAGCCTAGGGGTGCCCTAGCCTAAGCCTAGGGGTGCCCTTGCCTAAGCCTAGGGGTGCCCTAGCCTAAAACTAGGGGTGCCCTTGCATTAGGCTAGGGGAGCCCTAGCCTTAGACTAAGCCTAGGGATGCCCTAGCCAAAGCCTAGGGGTGCCCTAGCCTGAGCCTAGGGGTGCCCTAGCCTTAGCCTAAGTCTAGGGGTGCCCTAGCCTAAGCCTAGGAGTGCCCTGGCCTAAGGCTAGGGGTGCCTTAGCCTTAGACTAGGGGAGCCCTAGCCTTAGCCTAAGCATAGTGGTGCCCTAGCCTAAGCCTAGGGGTGCCCTAGCCTAAGCCTAGGGGTGCCCTAGCCTAAGCCTCGGGGTGTAATAGCCTAAGCCTAGGGCTGCCCTAGCCTAAGCCCGGGGTGCCCTAGCCTAAGCCTAGGGGTGCCCTAGCCTTAGGCTAGGCGAGCCCTACCCTTAGCCTAAGCCTAGGGATGCCCTAGCCTAAGCCTAGGGGTGCCCCAGCCTAAGGCTAGGGGTGCCAAGCCTAAGCCTAGGGCTGCCCTAGCCTAAGCCCGGGGTGCCCTAGCCTAAGCCTAGGGGTGCCCTAGCCTTAGGCTAGGCGAGCCCTACCCTTAGCCTAAGCCTAGGGGTGTCCTAGCCTAAGCCTAGGGGTGCCCTACCCTAAGCCTATGGGTGCCCTAGCCTAAGTCCAGGGGTGCCCTAGCCTTATGCTAGCTTAGCCCTAACCTTAGCCTAAGCCTAGGGGTGCCCTAGCCTAAGCCTAGGGGTGCCCTAGCCTAAGCCTAGGGGTGCCCTTGCCTAAGCCTAGGGGTGCCCTTGCCTTAGGCTAGGGGAGCCCTAGCCTTAGCCTAAGCCTAGGGGTGTCCTAGCCTAAGAATGGGGGTGCCCTAGCCTAAGCTTATGGGTGCACTAGCCTAAGGCTAGGGGTGCCCTAGCCTAAGCCTAGGGGTGCCCTAGGGTTAGGCTAGGGGAGACCTAGCCTTACCCTAAGACTAGGGGTGCCCTAGCATAAGCCTAGGGGTGCTCTAGCCTAAGCCTAGGTGTGCCCTAGCCTGAGCCTAGGGGTGCTCTAGCCTGAGGCTAGGGGAGCCCCTAGCCTAAGCCTAGGGGTCCCCTAGCCTAAGCCTAGGGGTGCCCTAGCCTAAGCCTAGGGGTGCCCTAGCCTAAGCCTAGGGGTGCCCTAGCCTTAGGCTAGGGGAGCCCTAGCCTTAGACTAAGCATAGGGATGTCTTAGCCTAAGCCTAGGGGTGCCCTAGCCTGAGCCTAGGGGTGCCCTAGCCTTAGCCTAAGTCTAGGGGTGCCCTAGCCTAAGCCTAGGGGTGCCCTAGCCTAAGCCTAGGGGTGCCCTAGCCTAAGCCTAGGGTTGCCCTAGCCTAAGCCTAGGGCTGCCCTAGCCTAAGCCTAGGGGTGCTCTAGTTTAGGCTAGGGGAACCCTAGCCTTAGCCTAAGCCTAGGGCTGCCCTAGCCTAAGCCTAGGGCTGCCCTAGACTAAGTCTAGGGGTGCCCTAGTTTAGGCTAGGGGAACCCTAGCCTTAGCCTAAGCCTAGGGGTGCCCTAGCCTAAGCCTAGGGGTGCGCTAGCCAAATCCTAGGTGTGCCCAAGCCTTAGGCTAGAGGAGCCCTAGCCTTAGCCTAAGCCTAGGGGTTCCTAGCCTAAGCCTTGGGGTGCCCTAGCCTAAGCCTAGGGGTGCCCTAGCCTAAGCCTAGGGGTGCCCTAGCCTAAGACTAGGGGTGCCCTAGCCTAAGACTATGGGTGCCCTGTCCTAACCCTAGGGGTGCCATAGCCTTAGGCTAGGGGAGCACTAGCCTTAGCCTAAGCCTAGGGGTGCCGTAGCCTAAGCCTAGGGGTGCCGTAGCCTAAGCCTAGGGGTGCCCTAGCCTGAGGCTAGGCGTGCCCTAGCCTGAGCCTACGGGTGCCCTAGCCTGAGGCTAGGGGAGCCCTAGCCTTAGTCTAGCCTAGGATTGCCCTAGCCTAAGTCTAGTGGTGCCATAGCTTGAGTCTAGGGGTGCCCTAGCCTGAGGCTAGGGGAGCCGTAGCCTTAGCCTAAGCCTAGGAGTGCCCTAGCCTAAGCCTAGGTGTGCTCTAGCCTAAGCCTAGGGGTGCCCTAGCCTAAGCCTAGGGGTGCCCTTGCCTAAGCCTAGGGGTGCCCTAGCCTAAAACTAGGGGTGCCCTTGCATTAGGCTAGGGGAGCCCTAGCCTTAGACTAAGCCTAGGGATGCCCTAGCCAAAGCCTAGGGGTGCCCTAGCCTGAGCCTAGGGGTGCCCTAGCCTTAGCCTAAGTCTAGGGGTGCCCTAGCCTAAGCCTAGGAGTGCCCTGGCCTAAGGCTAGGGGTGCCTTAGCCTTAGACTAGGGGAGCCCTAGCCTTAGCCTAAGCATAGTGGTGCCCTAGCCTAAGCCTAGGGGTGCCCTAGCCTAAGCCTAGGGGTGCCCTAGCCTAAGCCTCGGGGTGTAATAGCCTAAGCCTAGGGCTGCCCTAGCCTAAGCCCGGGGTGCCCTAGCCTAAGCCTAGGGGTGCCCTAGCCTTAGGCTAGGCGAGCCCTACCCTTAGCCTAAGCCTAGGGATGCCCTAGCCTAAGCCTAGGGGTGCCCCAGCCTAAGGCTAGGGGTGCCAAGCCTAAGCCTAGGGCTGCCCTAGCCTAAGCCCGGGGTGCCCTAGCCTAAGCCTAGGGGTGCCCTAGCCTTAGGCTAGGCGAGCCCTACCCTTAGCCTAAGCCTAGGGGTGTCCTAGCCTAAGCCTAGGGGTGCCCTAGCCTAAGTCCAGGGGTGCCCTAGCCTTATGCTAGCTTAGCCCTAACCTTAGCCTAAGCCTAGGGGTGCCCTAGCCTAAGCCTAGGGGTGCCCTAGCCTAAGCCTAGGGGTGCCCTTGCCTAAGCCTAGGGGTGCCCTTGCCTTAGGCTAGGGGAGCCCTAGCCTTAGCCTAAGCCTAGGGGTGTCCTAGCCTAAGAATGGGGGTGCCCTAGCCTAAGCTTATGGGTGCACTAGCCTAAGGCTAGGGGTGCCCTAGCCTAAGCCTAGGGGTGCCCTAGGGTTAGGCTAGGGGAGACCTAGCCTTACCCTAAGACTAGGGGTGCCCTAGCATAAGCCTAGGGGTGCTCTAGCCTAAGCCTAGGTGTGCCCTAGCCTGAGCCTAGGGGTGCTCTAGCCTGAGGCTAGGGGAGCCGTAGCCTTAGCCTAAGCCTAGGGGTGCCCTAGCCTAAGCCTAGGCGTGCCCTAGCCTAAGCCTAGGGGTCCCCTAGCCTAAGCCTAGGGGTGCCCTAGCCTAAGCCTAGGGGTGCCCTAGCCTAAGCCTAGGGGTGCCCTAGCCTTAGGCTAGGGGAGCCCTAGCCTTAGACTAAGCATAGGGATGTCTTAGCCTAAGCCTAGGGGTGCCCTAGCCTGAGCCTAGGGGTGCCCTAGCCTTAGCCTAAGTCTAGGGGTGCCCTAGCCTAAGCCTAGGGGTGCCCTAGCCTAAGCCTAGGGGTGCCCTAGCCTAAGCCTAGGGTTGCCCTAGCCTAAGCCTAGGGCTGCCCTAGCCTAAGCCTAGGGGTGCTCTAGTTTAGGCTAGGGGAACCCTAGCCTTAGCCTAAGCCTAGGGCTGCCCTAGCCTAAGCCTAGGGCTGCCCTAGACTAAGTCTAGGGGTGCCCTAGTTTAGGCTAGGGGAACCCTAGCCTTAGCCTAAGCCTAGGGGTGCCCTAGCCTAAGCCTAGGGGTGCGCTAGCCAAATCCTAGGTGTGCCCAAGCCTTAGGCTAGAGGAGCCCTAGCCTTAGCCTAAGCCTAGGGGTTCCTAGCCTAAGCCTTGGGGTGCCCTAGCCTAAGCCTAGGGGTGCCCTAGCCTAAGCCTAGGGGTGCCCTACCCTAAGACTAGGGGTGCCCTAGCCTAAGACTATGGGTGCCCTGTCCTAACCCTAGGGGTGCCATAGCCTTAGGCTAGGGGAGCACTAGCCTTAGCCTAAGCCTAGGGGTGCCGTAGCCTAAGCCTAGGGGTGCCGTAGCCTAAGCCTAGGGGTGCCCTAGCCTGAGGCTAGGCGTGCCCTAGCCTGAGCCTACGGGTGCCCTAGCCTGAGGCTAGGGGAGCCCTAGCCTTAGTCTAGCCTAGGATTGCCCTAGCCTAAGTCTAGTGGTGCCATAGCTTGAGTCTAGGGGTGCCCTAGCCTGAGGCTAGGGGAGCCGTAGCCTTAGCCTAAGCCTAGGAGTGCCCTAGCCTAAGCCTAGGTGTGCTCTAGCCTAAGCCTAGGGGTGCCCTAGCCTTAGCCTAAGTCTAGGGGTGCCCTAGCCTAAGCCTAGGAGTGCCCTGGCCTAAGGCTAGGGGTGCCTTAGCCTTAGACTAGGGGAGCCCTAGCCTTAGCCTAAGCCTAGGGGTGCCCTAGCCTAAGCCTAGGGGTGCCCTAGCCTAAGCCTAGGGGTGCCCTAGCCTAAGCCTCGGGGTGCCATAGCCTAAGCCTAGGGCTGCCCTAGCCTAAGCCCGGGGTGCCCTAGCCTAAGCCTAGGGGTGCCCTAGCCTTAGGCTAGGCGAGCCCTACCCTTAGCCTAAGCCTGGGAATGCCCTAGCCTAAGCCTAGGGGTGCCCCAGCCTAAGGCTAGGGGTGCCAAGCCTAAGCCTAGATCTGCCCTAGTCTAAGCCTAGGGGTGCCCTAGCCTTAGGCTAGGGGAGCCCTAGTCTTAGCCTAAGCCTAGCACTGCCCTAGCCTAAGCCTAGGGGTGCCATAGCCTAAGCCTAGGGGTGCCCTAGTTTAGGCTAGGGGAACCCTAGCCTTAGCCTAAGCCTAGGGGTGCACTAGCCTAAGCCTAGGTGTGCCCTAGCCAAAGCCTAGGTGTGCCCAAGCCTTAGGATAGAGGAGCCCTAGCCTTAGCCTAAGCCTAGGGGTGCCCTAGCCTATCCCTAGGGGTGCCCTAGCCTTAGGCTAGGGGAGCACTAGCCTTAGCCTGAGCCTAGGGGTGTCCTAGCCTAAGCCTAGGGGTGCCCTACCCTAAGCCTATGGGTGCCCTAGCCTAAGCCTAGGGTTGCCCTAGCCTTATGCTAGCTTAGCCCTAACCTTAGCCTAAGCCTAGGGGTGCCCTAGCCTAAGCCTAGGGGTGACCTAGCCTAAGAATGGGGGTGCCCTAGCCTAAGCTTAGGGGTGCCCTAGCCTAAGCCAAGGGTGCCCTAGGGTTAGGCTAGGGGAGCCCTAGCCTTACACTAAGACTAGGGGTGCCCTAGCATAAGCCTATGGGGGCCCTAACTTAACCCTGGGGTGCCCTAGCCTAAGCCTAGGGGTGCTCTAGCCTTAGGCTAGGGGACCCCTAGCCTTAGCCTAAGCCTAGGGGTGCCCTAGCCTTAGCATAAGTCAAGGGGTGCCCTAGCCTAAGCCTAGGGGTGCCCTAGCCTAAGCCTTTAGGTGCCCTATCCTAAGCCTAGGGGTGCCCTAGCCTAAGACTAGGGGTGCCCTAGCCTAAGCTTAGGGGTGCACTAGCCTAAGCCTAGGGGTGGCCTAGCCTAAGCCTAGGGGTGCCGTAGGGTTAGGCTAGGGGAGCCCTAGCCTTACCCTAAGACTAGGGGTGCCCTAGCATAAGCCTATGGGGGCCCTAACCTAAGCCTAGGGGTGCCCTAGCCTAAGCCTAGGGGTGCTCTAGCCTTAGGCTAGGGGAGCCCTAGCCTTAGCCTAAGCCTAGGGGTGCCCTAGCCTAAGCCTAGGGGTGACCTAGCCTGAGGCTAGGGGAGCCCTAGCCTTAGTCTAAGCCAAGGGGTGCCCTAGCCTAAGCCTAGGGGTGCCCTAGCCTGAGCCTAGGGGTGCCATAGCCTGAGCCTACGGGTGCCCTAGCCTGAGGATAGGGGAGCCCTAGCGTTAGTCTAGCCTAGGATTGCCCTAGCTTAAGCCTAGGGGTGTCATAGCCTGAGTCTAGGGGTGCACTAGCCTGAGGCTAGGGGAGCCGTAACATTAGCCTAATCCTAGGGGAGCCCTAGCTAAAGCCTTGGGGTGCCCTAGCCTTAGGCTAGGGAAGCACTAGCCTTAGCCTTAGCCTAGGGGTGTCCTAGCCTAAGCCTAGGGGTGCCCTACCCTAAGCCTATGGGTGCCCTAGCCTAAGCCCAGGGGTGCCCTAGCCTTATGCTAGCTTAGCCCTAACCTTAGCCTAAGCCAAGGGGTGCCCTAGCCTAAGCCTAGGGGTGCCCTAGCCTAAGCCTAGGGGTGCCCTTGCCTAAGCCTAGGGGTGCCCTTGCCTAAGCCTAGGGGTGCCCTTGCCTTAGGCTAGGGGAGCCCTAGCCTTAGCCTAAGCCTAGGGGTGTCCTAGCCTAAAATGGGGGTGCCCTAGCCTAAGCTTATGGGTGCACTAGCCTAAGCCTAGGGGTGCCCTAGCCTAAGCCTAGGGGTGCCCTAGGGTTAGGCTAGGGGAGACCTAGCCTTACCCTAAGACTAGGGGTGCCCTAGCATAAGCCTATGGGGGCCCTAACTTAAGCCTAGGGGTGCCCTAGCCTAAGCCTAGGGGTGCTCTAGCCTAAGCCTAGGTGTGCCCTAGCCTGAGCCTAGGGGTGCCCTAGCCTGAGGCTAGGGGAGCCCTAGCCTTAGCCTAAGCCAAGGGGTGCCCTAGCCTAAGCCTAGGGCTGCCCTAGCCTGAGGCTAGGAGTGCTCTAGCCTGAGCCTACGGATGCCCTAGCCTGAGGATAGGGGAGCCCTAGCGTTATTCTAGCCTAGGATTGCCCTAGCCTAAGCCTAGGGGTGTCATAGCCTGAGTCTAGGGGTGCACTAGCCTGAGGCTAGGGTAGCCGTAGCCTTAGCCTAAGCCTAGGGGAGCCCTAGCAAAAGCCTAGGGGTGCCCTAGCCTAAGACTAGGGCTGCCCTAACCTAAGCCCGGTGTGCCCTAGACTAAGGCTAGGGCAGCCCTATCCTTAGCCTAAGCCAAGGGGTGCCCTAGCCTAAGGCTAGGGGTGCCCTAGCCTAAGCCTATAGGTGCCCTAGCCTAAGCTTTGGGGTGCCCTAGCCTGAATCTCGGGGTGCCCTAACCTGAGGCTAGTGGAGCCGTTGCCCTAGCCTAAGTCTAGGGGTGCCCTAGCCTAAGCCTAGGGGTGCCCTACCTAAGCCTAGGGGTGCCCTAGCCTGAGGCTAGGGGAGCGGTAGCCTTAGCCTAAGCCTAGGGGTGCCCTAGCCTAAGCCAAGAGTGCCCTAGCCTTAGCCTAAGCCTAGGGCTACCCTAGCCTGAGCCTACGGGTGCCCTAGACTGAGTCCAGGGGTGCCCTAACCTGAGGCTAGTGCAGCCGTTGCCTTAGCCTAAGTCTAGGGGGCCCTAGCCTAAACCTAGGGTTGCCCTACCTAAGCTTGGGGTGCCCTAGCCTTAAGCTAGGGGTTTCCTAGCCTTAGCCTAGGGGTGCCCTAGCCTAAACCTAGGGGTGCCCTAGCCTTAGACTAGGGCTGCCCTAGCCTGAGGCTAGGAGTGCCCTAGCCTGAGCCTACGGGTGCCCTAGCCTAATGCTAGGGGAGCCCTAGCCTTAGTCTAGCCTAGGATTGCCCTAGCCTAGGTCTAGTGGTGCCATAGCTTGAGTCTAGGGGTGCCCTAGCATGAGGCTAGGGGAGCCGTAGCCTTAGCCTAAGTCTAGGGGTGCCCTAGCCTAAGCCTAGGGGTGCCCTAGCCTAAGCCTAGGGCTGCCCTAGCCTAAGCCTAGGGGTGCCCTCGTTTAGGCTAGGGGAACCCTAGCCTTAGCCTAAGCCTAGGGCTGCCCTAGCCTAAGCCTAGGGCTGCCCTAGCCTAAGCCTAGGGGTGCCCTAGTTTAGGCTAGGGGAACCCTAGCCTTAGCCTAAGCCTAGGGGTGCACTAGCCTAAGCCTAGGGGTGCCCTAGCCTGAGGCTAGGCGTGCCCTAGCCTGAGCCTACGGGTGCCCTAGCCTGAGGCTAGGGGATCCCTAGCCTTAGTCTAGCCTAGGATTGCCCTAGCCTAAGTCTAGTGGTGCCATAGCTTGAGTCTAGGGGTGCCCTAGCCTGAGGCTAGGGGAGCCGTAGCCTTAGCCTAAGGCTAGGAGTGCCCTAGCCTAAGCCTAAGTGTGCTCTAGCCTAAGCCTAGGGGTGCCCTAGCCTAAGCCTAGGGGTGCCCTTGCCTAAGCCTAGGGGTGCCCTAGCCTAAACCTAGGGGTGCCCTTGCATTAGGCTAGGGGAGCCCTAGCCTTAGACTAAGCCTAGGGATGCCCTAGCCAAAGCCTAAGGGTGCCCTAGCCTGAGCCTAGGGGTGCCCTAGCCTAGCCTAAGTCTAGGGGTGCCCTAGCCTAAGCCTAGGGGTGCCCTAGCCTAAGGCTAGGGGTGCCTTAGCCTTAGACTAGGGGAGCCCTAGACTTAGCCTAAGCCTAGGGGTGCCCTAGCCTAAGCCTAGGGGTGCCCTAGCCTAAGCCTAGGGGTGCCATAGCCTAAGCCTAGGGCTGCCCTAGCCTAAGCCCGGGGTGCCCTAGCCTAAGCCTAGGGGTGCCCTAGCCAAAGCCTAGGTGTGCCCAAGCCTTAGGATAGAGGAGCCCTAGCCTTAGCCTAAGCCTAGGGGTGCCCTAGCCTATCCCTAGGGGTGCCCAAGCCTTAGGCTAGGGGAGCACTAGCCTTAGTCTGAGCCTAGGGGTGTCCTAGCCTAAGCCTAGGGGTGCCCTACCCTAAGCCTAGGGGTGCCCTAGCCTAAGCCTAGGGGTGCCTTAGCCTAAGCCTAGGTGTGCCCTAGCCTGAGCCTAGGGGTGCCCTAGCCTAAGCCTAGGGGTGCCCTAGCCTAAGCCTAGGGGTGCCCTAGCCTAAGGATAGCGGTGCCCTAGCCTAAGCCTAGGTTTGCCCTAGCCTTAGGCTAGGGGAGCCCTAGCCTTAGCCTAAGCCTAGGATTGCCCTAGCCTAAGCTTAGGGGTGCCCTAGCCTGAGTCTAGGGGTGCCCTAACCTGAGGCTAGTGGAGCCGTTGCCTTAGCCTAAGCCTAGGATTGCCCTAGCCTAAACCTAGGGGAGACCTACCTAAGCTTGGGGTGCCCTAGCCTTAGGCTAGGGGTTTCCTAGCCTTAGCCTAGGGGTGCCCTAGCCTATACCTAGGGGTTCCCTAGCCTTAGATTAGGGCTGCCCTAGCCTGAGGCTAGGGGTGCCCTAGCCTGAGCCTACGGGTGCCCTAGCCTAATGCTAGGGGAGCCCTAGCCTTAGTCTAGCCTAGGATTGCCCTAGCCTAGGTCTAGTGGTGCCATAGCTTGAGTCTAGGTGTGCCCTAGCCTGAGGCTAGGGGAGCCGTAGCCTTAGCCTAAGCCTAGGGGTGCCCTAGCCTAAGTCTAGGGGTGCCCTAGCCTAAGCCTAGGGGTGCCCTAGCCTAAGCCTAGGGGTGCCCTAGCCCAAGCCTTGGGGTGCCCTAGCCTTAGGCTAGGGGAGCCCTAGCCTTAGCCTAAGCCTAGGGATGCCTTATCCTAAGCCTAGGGGTGCCCTAGCCTAAGCCTAGGGGTGCCCTAGCCAAAGCCTAGGTGTGCCCAAGCCTTAGGATAGAGGAGCCCTAGCCTTAGCCTAAGCCTAGGGGTGCCCTAGCCTATCCCTAGGGGTGCCCAAGCCTTAGGCTAGGGGAGCACTAGCCTTAGTCTGAGCCTAGGGGTGTCCTAGCCTAAGCCTAGGGGTGCCCTACCCTAAGCCTAGGGGTGCCCTAGCCTAAGCCTAGGGGTGCCTTAGCCTAAGCCTAGGTGTGCCCTAGCCTGAGCCTAGGGGTGCCCTAGCCTAAGCCTAGGGGTGCCCTAGCCTAAGCCTAGGGGTGCCCTAGCCTAAGGATAGCGGTGCCCTAGCCTAAGCCTAGGTTTGCCCTAGCCTTAGGCTAGGGGAGCCCTAGCCTTAGCCTAAGCCTAGGATTGCCCTAGCCTAAGCTTAGGGGTGCCCTAGCCTGAGTCTAGGGGTGCCCTAACCTGAGGCTAGTGGAGCCGTTGCCTTAGCCTAAGCCTAGGATTGCCCTAGCCTAAACCTAGGGGAGACCTACCTAAGCTTGGGGTGCCCTAGCCTTAGGCTAGGGGTTTCCTAGCCTTAGCCTAGGGGTGCCCTAGCCTATACCTAGGGGTTCCCTAGCCTTAGATTAGGGCTGCCCTAGCCTGAGGCTAGGGGTGCCCTAGCCTGAGCCTACGGGTGCCCTAGCCTAATGCTAGGGGAGCCCTAGCCTTAGTCTAGCCTAGGATTGCCCTAGCCTAGGTCTAGTGGTGCCATAGCTTGAGTCTAGGTGTGCCCTAGCCTGAGGCTAGGGGAGCCGTAGCCTTAGCCTAAGCCTAGGGGTGCCCTAGCCTAAGTCTAGGGGTGCCCTAGCCTAAGCCTAGGGGTGCCCTAGCCTAAGCCTAGGGGTGCCCTAGCCCAAGCCTTGGGGTGCCCTAGCCTTAGGCTAGGGGAGCCCTAGCCTTAGCCTAAGCCTAGGGATGCCTTATCCTAAGCCTAGGGGTGCCCTAGCCTGAGCCTAGGGGTGCCCTAGCCTGAGCCTAGGGGTGCCCTAGCCTTAGCCTAAGTCTAGGGGTGCCCTAGCCTAAGCCTAAGGGTGCCCTAGCCTAAGCCTAGGGTTGCCCTAGTCTAAGCCTAGGGGTGCCCTAGCCTTAGGCTAGGCGAGCCCTAGCCTTAGCCTAAGCCTAGGGCTGCCCTAGCCTAAGCCTAGGGCTACCCTAGCCTAAGCCTAGGGGTGCCCTAGTTTAGGCTAGGGGAACCCTAGCCTTAGCCTAAGCCTAGGGGTGCACTAGCCTAAGCCTAGGGGTGCGCTAGCCAAATCCTAGGTGTGCACAAGCCTTAGGCTAGAGGAGCCCTAGCCTTAGCCTAAGCCTAGGGGTTCCTAGCCTAAGCCTTGGGGTGCCCTAGCCTAAGCCATGGGGTGCCCCAGCCTAAGCCTAGGGGTGCCCTAGCCTAAGACTAGGGGTGCCCTAGCCTAAGCCTAGGGGTGCCCTGTCCTAACCCTAGGGGTGCCATAGCCTTAGGCTAGGGGAGCACTAGCCTTAGCCTAAGCCTAGGGGTGCCGTAGCCTAAGCCTAGGGGTGCCCTAGTTTAGGCTAGGGGAACCCTAGCCTTAGACTAAGCCTAGGGGTTCCTAGACTAAGCCTTGGGGTGCCCCAGACTAAACCTAGGGGTGCCCTTGCCTAAGCCTAGGGGTGCACTAGCCTAAGCCGAGGGGTGCCCTAGCCTAACCCTAGGGGTGCCATAGCCTTAGGCTAGGGGAGCACTAGCCTTAGCCTAAGCCTAGGGGGGGCCTAGGGTTAGGCTAGGGGAGCCCTAGCCTTAACCTAAGACTAGGGGTGCCCTAGCATAAGCCTATGGGGGCCCTAACCTAAGCCTAGGGGTGCCCTAGCCTAAGCCTAGGGGTGCTCTAGCCTTAGGCTAGGGGAGCCCTAGCCTTAGTCTAAGCCAAGGGGTGCCCTAGCCTAAGCCTAGGGGTGCCCTAGCCTGAGCCTAGGGGTGCCACAGCCTGAGCCTACGGGTGCCCTAGCCTGAGGATAGGGGAGCCCTAGCGTTGGTCTAGCCTAGGATTGCCCTACCTTAAGCCTAGGGGTGTCATAGCCTGAGTCTAGGGGTGCACTAGCCTGAGGCTAGGGGAGCCGTAGCATTAGCCTAATCCTAGGGGAGCCCTAGCTAAAGCCTAGGGGTGCCCTAGCCTAAGCCTAGGTGTGCCCTAGCCCTAGGCTAGGGGAGCCCTCGCCTTAGCCTTAGCCAAGGGGTGCCCTAGCCTAAGCCTAGGGGTGCCCTAGCCTAAGCCTATAGGTGCCCTAGCCTAAGCTTAGGTGTGCCCTAGCCTGAGGCTAGTGGAGCCGTTGCCTTAGCCTAAGTCTAGGGGTGCCCTAGCCTAAGCCTAGGGGTGCCCTACCTAAGCCTAGGGGTGCCCTAGCCTTAGGCTAGGGGTTCCCTAGCCTAAGACTACGGGTGTCCTAGCCTGACGCTAGGGGAGCCGTAGCCTTAGTCTATCCTAGGATTGCCCTAGCCTAAGCCTTGGGGTGCCATAGCCTAAGTCTAGGGGTGCCCTAGCCTGAGGCTAGGGGAGCGGTAGCCTTAGCCTAAGCCTAGGGGTGCCCTAGCCTAAGCCAAGGGTGCCCTAGCTTAAGCCTAAACCTAGGGCTGTCCTAGCCTGAGCCTACGGGTGTCCTAGACTGAGGCTAGGGGAGCCCTAGCCTTAGTCTAGCCTAGGATTGCCCTAGCCTAAGCCTAGGGGTGCCATAGCCTGAGTCTAGGGGTGCCCTAGACTGAGGCTAAAAGAGCCGTAGCCTTAGCCTAAGCCTAGGGGTGCCCTAGCCTAAGCCTAGGGGTGCCCTAGCCTAAGCCTAGGGGTGCCCTAGCCCAAGCCTAGGGGTGCCCTAGCCCAAGCCTAGGGGTGCCCTAGCCTAAGTCTAGGGGTGCCCTAGCCTTAGGCTAGGGGAGCCCTAGCCTTAGCCTTAGCCTAGGGGTGCCCTAGCCTAAGCCTAAGACTGCCCTAGCCTGAGCCTAGGAGTGTCCTAGCCTAAGCCTAGGGGTGCCCTAGCCTAATCCTAGGGGTGCCCTAGCCTAAGGCTAGCGGTGCCCTAGCCTAAGCCTAAGCCTAGGGGTTCCCTAGCCTAAGCCTAGGGGTGCACTAGCCTTAGGCTAGGTGAACCCTAGCCTTAGCTTAAGCCTAGGGCTGCCCTAGCCTAAGCCTAGGGGTGCCCAAGTCTAAGCCTAGGGGTGCCAAGCCTAAGGCTAGGGGTGCCCTAGCCTAAGCCTAGGGGTGCCCTAGCCTGAGCCTAGGGGTGCCCTAGACTGAGGCTAAAAGAGCCGTAGCCTTAGCCTAAGCCTAGGGGTGCCCTAGCCTAAGCCTAGGGGTGCCCTAGCCTAAGCCTAGGGGTGCCCTAGCCTAAGCCTAGGGGTGCCCTAGCTAAAGCCTAGGGGTGCCCTAGCCTAAGCCTAGGGGTGCCCTAGCCTTAGGCTAGGGGAGCCCTAGCCTTAGCCTTAGCCTAGGGGTGCCCTAGCCTAAGCCTAGGGGTGCCCTAGCCTGAGCCTAGGAGTGTCCTAGCCTAAGATTAGGGGTGCCCTAGTCTAATCCTAGGGGTGCCCTAGCCTAAGGCTAGCGGTGCCCTAGCCTAAGCCTAAGCCTAGGGGTTCCCTAGCCTAAGCCTAGGGGTGCACTAGCCTTAGGCTAGGTGAACCCTAGCCTTAGCTTAAGCCTAGGGCTGCCCTAGCCTAAGCCTAGGGGTGCCCAAGCCTAAGCCTAGGGGTGCCAAGCCTAAGGCTAGGGGTGCCCTAGCCTAAGCCTAGGGGTGCCCTAGCCTGAGCCTAGGGGTGCCCTAGCCTGAGGCTCGGGGAGCCCTAGCCTTAGTCTACCCTAGTATTGCCCTACCCTAAGCCTAGGGGAGCCATAGCCTGAGTCTAAGGGTAGCCTAGCCTGAGGCTAGGGGAACCGTAGCCTTAGCCTAAGCTTAGGGGTGCCCTAGCCTAAGCCTAGGGGTGCCCTAGCCTAAGCCTAGGGGTGCCCTAGCCTAAGCCTAGGGGTGCCCTAGCCTAAGCCTAGGGGTGCCCTAGCCTAAGCCTAGGGGTGCCCTGGCGTAAGCCTAGGGGTGCCCTAGCCTAAGCCTAGGTTTGCCCTAGCGTAAGCCTAGGGGTGCATAGCCTAAACATAGGGGTGCCCTAGCCTAAGCCTAGGGGTGCCCTAGCCTAAGACTAGGGGTGCCTTAGCCTAACCCTAGGGGTGCCATTCCCTTAGGCTAGGGGAGCACTAGCCTTAGCCTAAGCCTAGGGGTGCCGTAGCATAAGCCTAGGGGTGCCCAAGCCTAAGTCTAGGGGTGCCAAGCCTAAGCCTAGGGGTGCCCTAGCCTAAGCCTAGGTCTGTCCTAGCCTAAGCCTAGGGCTGCCCTAGCCTAAGCCTAGGGGTGCCCTAGCCTGAGCCTAGGAGTGCTCTAGCCTGAGCCTCGGGGAGCCCTAGCCTTATTCTACCCTAGGATTGCCCTAGCCTAAGCCTAGGGGTGCCATAGCCTGAATCTAAGGGTGCCCTAGACTGAGGCTAGGGGAACCGTAGCCTTAGCCTAAGCTTAGTGGTGCCCTAGCCTAACCCTAGGGGTGCCCTAGCCTAAGCCTAGGGGTGCCCTGGCCTAAGCCTAGGGGTGCCCTAGCCTAAGCCTAGGGGTGCCCTAGCCTTAGGCTAGGGGAGCCCTAGCCTTAGCCTAAGCCTAGGGGTGCCCTAGCCTAAGCCTAGCAGTGCCCTTCCCTAAGCCTAGGGGTGCCATAGCCTTAGGCTAGGGGAGCCCTAGCCTTAGCCTAAGCCTAGGGGTGCCCTAGTCTAAGACTAGGGGGGCCCTAGCCTAAGCTTATGGGTGCACTAGCCTAAGCCTAGGGGTGCCCTAGCCTAAGCCTAGGGGTGCCCTAGTGTTAGGCTATGGGAGCCCTAGCCTTACCCTAAGCCTAGGGGTGCCCTAGCCTAAGCCTAGGGGTGCCCTAACCTAAGGCTAGGGGTGCCCTAAACTAAGCCTAGGTGTGTCCTAGCCTAAGCCTAAACTTAGGGGTGCCCTAGGCTAAGCCTAGGGGTGCCCAAGCCTAAGCATAGGGGTGAATTAACCTTAGGCTCGGGGATCCCTAGCTTTAAACTAAGCCTAGGGGAGCCCTAGCCTAAGCCTAGGGGTGCCCTACCCTAAGCCTAGGGGTGCCCTAGCCTTAGGCTCGGGGAGCCCTAGAATAAGCCTAATCATAGGAGTGACCTAGCCTAAGCCTAGGGCTGCCCTAGCCTAAGCCTAGGGCTGCCCTAGCCTACGCCTAGGGGTGCCCTAGCCTAAGCTTAGGGGTGCCCTAGCCAAAGCCTAGCGGTGCCCTAGCCTAACCTTAGAGGTGCCATAGCCTTAGGCTAGGGGAGCCCTTACCTTAGCGTAAGCCTAGGGGTGCCTTAGCCTAAGCCTTGGGGTGCCATAGCCCAAGCCTAGGGGTGTCCTAGCCTAAGCCTAGGGGTGCCCTAGCCTTAGGCTAGGGGAGCCCTAGCCTTAGCCTAATCCGAGGGGTGCCCTAGCCTAAGCCTAGGAGTGCCCTAGTCTAAGCCTAGAAGTTCCCTATCATAAGCCTAGGGGTGCCCTAGCCAAAGCCTACGGGTGCCCTAGCTTAAGCCTAGGGGTGCCCTAGCCCAAGCCTAGGGGTGCCCTAGCCTTAGGCTAGGGGACCCCTAGCCTTAGCCTAAACCTAGGGGTGCCCTAGCCTAAGCCTAGGGGTGCCCTAGCCTAAGCTTAGGGGTGCCCTAGCCTTACGCTAGGGGAGCCCTAACCTTAGCCTAAGCCTAGGGGTACCTTAGCCTAATACTAGGGTGCCCTAGCCTAAGCTTAGGGGTGCCGTAGCCTAAGCCTAAGGGTGCCCTAGCCTAAGCCTAGCGGTGCCCTAGGGTTAGGCTAGGGGAGCCCTAGCATTAGCCTAAGCCTAGGGGTGCCCTAGCCTAAGCCTAGGGGTGCCCTAGTCTAAGCCTTGGGGTACCCTAGCCTAAGCCTAGGGGTGCCCTAGCCTGACTAGTATGCCCTAGCCTTAGGCTAGGGGAGCCCTAGCCTTAGCCTAAGCCTAGGGGTGCCCTAGCCTAAGACTAGGGGTGCCCTAGCCTTAGGCTAGGGGAGCCCTAGTCTTAGCCTAAGCCTAGGGTTGCCCTAGCCTAAGCCTAGGGGAGCCCTAGCCTAAGCCTAGGGGTGCCCTAGCCTTAGGCTAGGGGAGCCCTAGCCTTATCCTAAGCCTAGGGGTGCCCTAGCCTAAGCCTATGGATGCGCTAGCCTAAGCCTAGGGGTGCCCTAGTCTAAGCCTAGGGGTGCCCTAGCCTTAGGCTAGGGGAGCCCTAGCTTTATCCTAAGCCTAGGGGTGCCCTAGCCAAAGCCTAGGGGTGCCGTAGCCTAAGCCTAGGGGTGAATTAGCCTTAGGCTAGGGGAACCCTAGCCTTAAACTAAGCCTAGGGGAGCCCTAGCCTAAGCCTAGGGGTGCCCTACCCTAAGCCTAGGGGTGCCCTAGCCTTAGGCTCGGAGACCCCTAGAATTAGCCTAATCCTAGGAGTGACCTAGCCTAAGCCTAGGGCTGCCATAGCCTACGCCTAGGAGTGCCCTAGCCTAAGCCTAGGGGTGCCCTAGCCAAAGCCTAGCGGTGCCCTAGCCTAAGCCTAGAGGTGCCATAGCCTTAGGCTAGGGGAGCCCTTACCTTAGCGTAAGCCTAGGGGTGCCTTAGCCTAAGCCTTGGGGTGCCATAGCCTAAGCCTAGGGGTGTCCTAGCCTAAGCCTAGGGGTGCCCTAGCCTTAGGCTAGGGGAGCCCTAGCCTTAGCCTAATCCGAGGGGTGCCCTAGCCTAAACCTAGGAGTGCCCTAGTCTAAGCCTAGAAGTTCCCTATCATAAGCCTAGGGGTGCCCTAGCCAAAGCCTAGGGGTGCCCTAGCCTTTGGCTAGGGGAGCCCAACCTTAGCCTAAGCCTACGGGTGCCCTAGCCTTAGGCTAGGGGACCCCTAGCCTTAGCCTTAACCTAGGGGTGCCCTAGCCTAAGCCTAAGGGTGCCCTAGCCTAAGCTTAGGGGTGCCCTAGCCTTACACTAGGGGAGCCCTAACCTTAGCCTAAGCCTAGGGGTGCCCTAGCCTAATACTAGGGTGCCCTAGCCTAAGCTTAGGGGTGCCCTAGCCTACGCCTAGGGGTGCCCTAGCCTAAGCATAGCGGTGCCCTAGGGTGAGGCTAGGGGAGCCCTAGCGTTAGCCTAAGCCTAGGGGTGCCCTAACCTAAGCCTAGGGGTGCCCTAGCCTAAGCCTAGGGGTGCCCTAGCCTTAGGCTAGGGGAGCCCTACCTTATCCTATGCCTAGGGGTGCTCTAGCCTAAGCGTAGGGATGCCCTAGCCTAAGCCTAGGGGTGCCCTAGCCTAAGCCTAGGGGTGCCCTAGTCTTAGGCTAGGGAAGCCTTAGCCTTAGCCTAAGCCTAGGGGTGCCCTAGCTTAAGCCTAGGGGTGCCCTAGCCTAAGCGTAGGGGAGCCCTATCCTAAGCCTAGGGGTGCCCTAGCCTAAGGCTAGGGGTGCCCTAGCCTTTGTCTAGTGGAGCCCAAGCCTTAGCTTAAGCCTAGCGGTGCCCAAGCCTAAGCCTCGGGGTGCCCTAGCCTAAGCCTAGGGGTGTCCTATCCTAAGCCTAGGGGTGCCCTTGCCTTAGGCTAGGGGAGCCCTAGCCGTAGCCTAAGCCTAGGGGCTCCCTAGCCTAAACGTAGGGGTGCCCTAGCCTAAGCCTATGAGTGCCCTAGCCTTGGGCTAGGGGAGCCCTAACCTTAGCGTAAGCGTAGGGGTGCCCTAGCCTAAGACAAGGCTGCCCAAACTAAGCTTAGGAGTGCCCTAGCCTAAGCCTAGGGGTGCCCAAGCCTAAGCCTAGGGGTGCCCTAGCTTAAGCTTAGGGGTGCCCTAGCCTAAGCCTAAGGGTGCCCTAGCCTTAGGCTAGGGGAGCCATAGCCTTAGCCTAAACCTAGAGGTACCCTAAACTAAGCCTAGGGGTGCCCTAGCCTAAGCCTAGGGGTGCCCTAGCCTTAGGCTAGGGGAGCCCTAACCTTAGCCTAAGCCTAGGGGTGCCCTAGCCTAAGACTAGGCTGCCCAAACTAAGCTTAGGGGTGCCCTAGCCTAAGCCTAGGGGTGCCCAAGCCTAAGCCTAGGGGTGCCCTAGGGTTAGGCTAGGGGAGCCCTAGCCTTAGCCTAAGCCTAGGGGTGCCCTACCATAAGCCTAGGGGTGCCCTAACCTAAGCATAGGGGTGCCCTAGCCTAAGCCTAGGGGTGCCCTATCCTTAACCTAGGGGTGCCCTAGCCTAAGCCTAGGGGTGCCCTAGCCTAAGCCTAGTGTGCCCTAGCCTTAGGCTAGGGGAGCCCTATCCTTAGCCTAAGCCTACGGGTGCCCTCGCCTAAGACTAGGGTGCCCTAGCCTAAGCTTAAGGGTGCCCTAGCCTAAGCCTAGTGGTGCCCTAGCCTAAGCCTAGGGGTGCCCTAGGGTTTGGCTAGGGGAGCCCTAGCCTTAGCCTAAGCCTAGGGGTGCCCTAGCCTAAGCTTAGGGGTGCCCTAGCCTAAGCCTAGTGGTGCCCTAGCCTAAGCCTACTGTGCCCTAGCCTTAGGCTAGGGGAGCCCTATCCTTAGACTAAGCCTAGGGGTGCCCTAGCCTAAGTCTAGGGGTGCCCTAGCCTTAGGCTAGGGGAGACCTAGCCTTAAACTAAGCCTAGGGGAGCCCTAGCCTAAGCCTAGGGGTGCCCTAGCCTAAGCCTCGGAGTGCCCTAGCTTAAGGCTAGGGGAGCCCTAGAATTAGCCTATTCCTAGGAGTGACCTAGCCTAAGCCTAGGGGTGCCCTAGCCTAAGCTTAGGGCTGCCCTAGCCTACGCCTATGGGTGCCCTAGCCTAAGCCTAGGGGTGCCCTAGCCAAAGCCTAGGGTTGCCCTAGCCTAAGCCTAGAGGGGACCTAGCCTTAGGCTCGGGGAGGCCTAACCTTAGCATAAGCGTAGGGGTGCCTGAGCCTACGCCTTGGGGTGCCATAACCTAAGCCCAGGGGTGCCCTAGCCTAAGCCTAGGGGTGCCCAACCCTAAGCCTAGGGGTGCCCTAGGGTTAGGCTAGGGTATCCCTAGCTTTAGCCTAAGCCTAGGGGTGCCCTCGCCTAAGCCTAGGGGTGCCCACGCCTAAGCCTAGGGGTGCCCTAGCCTAAGCCTAGGGGTGCCCTAGCCTAAGCCTAGGGGTGCCCTAGCCTAAGCCTAGGGGATGACCTAGCCTAAGCCTAGTGTGCCCTAGCCTTAGGCTAGGGAGCCCTATCCTTAGCCTACGCCTAGGGGTGCCCTCGCCTAAGACTAGGGTGCCCTAGCCTAAGCTTAGGGGTGCCCTAGCCTAAGCCTAGTGGTGCACTAGCCTCAGCCTAGGGGTGCCCTAGGGTTAGTCTAGGGGAGCCCTAGCCTTAGCCTAAGCCTAGGGGTGCCCTAGCCTAAGCGTAGGGGTTCCCTAGCCTAAGCCTACTGTGCCCTAGCCTTAGGCTAGGGGAGCCCTATCCTTAGCCTAAGCCTAGGGGTGCCCTAGCCTAAGCCTAGGGGTGCCCTAGCCTTAGGCTAGGGGAGCCCTAGCCTTAAACTAATCCTAGAGGAGCCCTAGCCTAAGCCTAGGGGTGCCCTAGCCTAAGCCTCGGGGTGCCCTAGTCTAAGCCTAGAAGTTCCCTATCATAAGCCTAGGGGTGCCCTAGCCAAGGCCTAGGGGTGCCCTAGTCTTAGGCTAGGGGAGCCCTAGCCTTAGCCTAAGCCTACGGGTGCCCTAGCTTAAGCCTAGGGGTGCCCTAGCCTAAGCCTAGGGGTGCCCTAGCCTAAGGCTAGGGGTGCCCTAGCCTTAGGCTAGGGGAGCCCTAGCCTTAGCTTAAAACTAGGGGTGCCCTAGCCTAAGCCTAGGGGTGCCCTAGCCTAAGCCTAGTGGTGCCCTAGCCTAAGCCTACTGTGCCCTAGCCTTAGGCTAGGGGAGCCCTATCCTTAGACTAAGCCTAGGGGTGCCCTAGCCTAAGTCTAGGGGTGCCCTAGCCTTAGGCTAGGGGAGACCTAGCCTTAAACTAAGCCTAGGGGAGCCCTAGCCTAAGCCTAGGGGTGCCCTAGCCTAAGCCTCGGAGTGCCCTAGCTTAAGGCTAGGGGAGCCCTAGAATTAGCCTATTCCTAGGAGTGACCTAGCCTAAGCCTAGGGGTGCCCTAGCCTAAGCTTAGGGCTGCCCTAGCCTACGCCTATGGGTGCCCTAGCCTAAGCCTAGGGGTGCCCTAGCCAAAGCCTAGGGTTGCCCTAGCCTAAGCCTAGAGGGGACCTAGCCTTAGGCTCGGGGAGGCCTAACCTTAGCATAAGCGTAGGGGTGCCTGAGCCTACGCCTTGGGGTGCCATAACCTAAGCCCAGGGGTGCCCTAGCCTAAGCCTAGGGGTGCCCAACCCTAAGCCTAGGGGTGCCCTAGGGTTAGGCTAGGGTATCCCTAGCTTTAGCCTAAGCCTAGGGGTGCCCTCGCCTAAGCCTAGGGGTGCCCACGCCTAAGCCTAGGGGTGCCCTAGCCTAAGCCTAGGGGTGCCCTAGCCTAAGCCTAGGGGTGCCCTAGCCTAAGCCTAGGGGATGACCTAGCCTAAGCCTAGTGTGCCCTAGCCTTAGGCTAGGGAGCCCTATCCTTAGCCTACGCCTAGGGGTGCCCTCGCCTAAGACTAGGGTGCCCTAGCCTAAGCTTAGGGGTGCCCTAGCCTAAGCCTAGTGGTGCACTAGCCTCAGCCTAGGGGTGCCCTAGGGTTAGTCTAGGGGAGCCCTAGCCTTAGCCTAAGCCTAGGGGTGCCCTAGCCTAAGCGTAGGGGTTCCCTAGCCTAAGCCTACTGTGCCCTAGCCTTAGGCTAGGGGAGCCCTATCCTTAGCCTAAGCCTAGGGGTGCCCTAGCCTAAGCCTAGGGGTGCCCTAGCCTTAGGCTAGGGGAGCCCTAGCCTTAAACTAATCCTAGAGGAGCCCTAGCCTAAGCCTAGGGGTGCCCTAGCCTAAGCCTCGGGGTGCCCTAGTCTAAGCCTAGAAGTTCCCTATCATAAGCCTAGGGGTGCCCTAGCCAAGGCCTAGGGGTGCCCTAGTCTTAGGCTAGGGGAGCCCTAGCCTTAGCCTAAGCCTACGGGTGCCCTAGCTTAAGCCTAGGGGTGCCCTAGCCTAAGCCTAGGGGTGCCCTAGCCTAAGGCTAGGGGTGCCCTAGCCTTAGGCTAGGGGAGCCCTAGCCTTAGCTTAAAACTAGGGGTGCCCTAGCCTAAGCCTAGGGGTGCCCTTGCCTAAGCCTAGGGGTGCCCTAGCCTAAGCCTAGGGGTGCCCTAGGGTTAGGCTAGGGGAGCCCAAGCCTTAGCCTAAGCCTAGGGGTGCCCTAGCCTAAGCCTAGGGGTGCCCTAGCCTAAGCCTAGGGGTGCCCTAGCCTAAGACTCGGGGTGCCATAGCCTAAGCCTAGGGCTGCCCTAGCCTAAGCCTAGGGGTGCCCTAGCCTAAGCCTACTGTCCCCTAGCCTTAGGCTAGGGGAGCCCTAGCCTTAGCCTAAGCCTAGGGCTGCCTAGCCTAAGCCTAGAGGTGCCATAGCCTTAGGCTAGGGAAGCCCTATCCTTACCCTAAGCCTAGGGGTGCCCTAGCCTAAGCCTAGGGGTGCCCTAGCCTTAGGCTAGGGGAGCCCTAGTCTTAGCCTAAGCCTAGGGGTGCCCTAGCCTAAGCCTAGGGGTGCCCTAGACTAAGCCTAGGGGTGCCATAACCTAAGCCTAGGGGTGCCCTAGCCTAAGCCTAGGGGTTCCCTAGCCTAAGGCTAGGGGTGCCCTAGCCTTAGTCTAGTGGAGCCCTAGCCTTAGCCTAAGCCTAGGGGTGCCCTATCCTAAGCCTAGGGGTGCCCTAGCCTAAGCCTAGGGGTGCCCTAGCCTAAGCCTAGGGGTGCCCTAGCCTAAGCCTAGGGGTACCTTAGCCTTAGGCTAGGGGATCCCTAGCCTTAAACTAAGCCTAGAGGAGCCCTAGCCTAAGCCTAGGGGTGCCCTAGCCTAAGCCTAGGGGTGCCCTAGCCTAAGCCTAGGGTTGCCCTAGTCTAAGCCTAGAAGTTCACTATCATAAGCCTAGGGGGTGCCCTAGCCAAAGCCTAGGGGTGCCCTAGCCTTAGGCTAGGGGATCCCTAGCCTTAGCCTAAGCCTACGGGTGCCCTAGCTTAAGCCTAGGGGTGCCCTAGCCTAAGCCTAGCGGTGCCCTAGCCTTAGGCTAGGGGAGCCCTAGCCTTAGCCTAAACCTAGGGGTGCCCTAGCCTAAGCCTAGGGGTTTCCTAGCCTAAGCTAAGGGTGCCGTAGCCTTAGGCTAGGGGAGCCCTAACCTTAGCCTAAGCCTAGGGGTGCCCTAGCCTTAGGCTAGGGGTGCCCTAATCTTAGACTAAGCCTAGGGGTGGCCTAGCCTAAGCCTAGGGGTGCCCTAGCCTAAGCCTAGTGGTGCCCTAGCCTAAGGCTCGGGGTGCCCTAGCCTTAGTCTAGTGGAGCCTTAGCCTTAGCCTAAGCCTATGGGTGCCCTATCCTAAGCCTAGGGGTGCCCTAGCCAAAGCCTAGGGGTACCCGAGCCTAAGCCTAGGGGTGCCCTAGCCTAAGCCTAGGGGTGCCCTAGCAGAAGACTAGGGTTGCCCTAGCCTAAGCCTAGGGGTCCCCTAGCCTAAGCCTAGGGGTGCCCTAGCCTTAGGCTAGGGGATCCCTAACCTTAGCCTAAGCCTAGGGGTGCCCTAGCCTAAGACTAGGGGTGCCCTAGCCTAAGCTTAGGGGTGCCCTAGCCTAAGCCTAGTGGTGCCCTAGCCTAAGGCTCGGGGTGCCCTAGCCTTAGTCTAGTGGAGCCTTAGCCTTAGCCTAAGCCTAGGGGTGCCCTATCCTAAGCCTAGGGGTGCCCTAGCCAAAGCCTAGGGGTGCCCGAGCCTAAGCCTAGGGTTGCCCTAGCCAAAGCCTTTAGGTGCCCTAGCCTTAGGCTAGGAGAGCCCTAACCTTGGCCTAAGCCTAGGGTTGCCCTAGCCAAAGACTTGGGGTGCCCTAGCCTTAGTCTAGTGGAGCCTTAGCCTTAGCCTAAGCCTAGGGGTGCCCTATCCTAAGCCTAGGGGTGCCCTAGCCTAAGCCTAGGGGTGCCCTAGCCTAAGCCTAGGGGTGCCCTAGCCTAAGCGTAGGGGTGCCCTAGCCTTAGCCTAGGGGAGCCCTAACCTTAACCTAAGCCTAGGGGTGCACTAGCCTAAGACTAGGGGTGCCATAGCCTAATCCTAGGGGTGTCCTAGCCTAAGCCTAGGCGTGCCCTAGCCTTAGGCTAGGGGAGCCCTAGCCTTACCCTAATCCTAGGGGTGCCCTAGCCTAAGCCTAGGGTTGCCCTAGTCTAAGCCTAGAAGTTCACTATCATAAGCCTAGGGGGTGCCCTAGCCAAAGCCTAGGGGTGCCCTATCCTTAGGCTAGGGGATCCCTAGCCTTAGCCTAAGCCTACGGGTGCCCTAGCTTAAGCCTAGGGGTGCCCTAGCCTAAGCCTAGCGGTGCCCTAGCCTTAGGCTAGGGGAGCCCTAGCCTTAGCCTAAGCCTAGGGGTGCCCTATCCTAAGCCTAGGGGTGCCCTAGCCAAAGCCTATGGGTGCTCGAGCCTAAGCCTAGGGTTGCCCTAGCCAAAGCCTTGGGGTGCCCTAACCTTAGTCTAGTGGAGCCTTAGCCTTAGCCTAAGCCTAGGGGTGCCCTATCCTAAGCCTAGGGGTGCCCTAGCCTAAGCCTAGGGGTGCCCTAGCAGAAGCCTAGGGGTGCCCTAGCCTAAGCCTAGGGGTGCCCTAGCCTAAGCCTAGCGGTGCCCTAGCCTTAGGCTAGGGGAGCCCTAACCTTAGCCTAAGCCTAGGGGTGCCCTAGCCTAAGACTAGGGGTGCCCTAGCCTAAGCTTAGGGGTGCCCTAGCCTAAGCCTATGGGTGCCCTAGCCTAAGCCTAGGGGTGCCCTAGGGTTAGGAAAGGGGAACCCTAGCCTTAGCCTAAGACTAGGGGTGCCTTAGCGTAAGTCTAGGGGTGCCCTAGCCAAAGCCTAGGGGTGCCCGAGCCTAAGCTTAGGGTTGCCCTAGCCAAAGTCTTGGGGTGCCCTAGCCTTAGGCTAGGGGAGCCCTAACCTTACCCTAAGCCTAGGGTTGCCCTAGCCAAAGCCTTGGGGTGCCCTAGCCTTAGTCTAGTGGAGCCTTAGCCTTAGCCTAAGCCTAGGGGTGCCCTATCCTAAGCCTAGGGGTGCCCTAGCCTAAGCCTAGGGGTGCCCTAGCAGAAGCCTAGGGGTGCCCTAGCCTAAGCCTAGGGGTGCCCTAGCCTAAGCCTAGGGGTGCCCTAGCCTTAGGCTAGGGGAGCCCTAACCTTAGCCTAAGCCTAGGGGTGCCCTAGCCTAAGACGAGGGGTGCCCTAGCCTAAGCTTAGGGGTGCCCTAGCCTAAGCCTAGTGGTGCCCTAGCCTAAGGCTCAGGGTGCACTAGCCTTAGCCTAGTGGAGCCTTAGCCTTAGCCTAAGCCTAGGGGTGCCCTATCCTAAGCCTAGGGGTGCCCTAGCCAAAGCCTAGGGGTGCCCGAGCCTAAGCCTAGGGTTGCCCTAGCCAAAGCCTTGGGGTGCCCTAGCCTTAGGCTAGGGGAGCCCTAACCTTAGCCTAAGCCTAGGGTTGCCCTAGCCAAAGACTTGGGGTGCCCAAGCCTTAGTCTAGTGGAGCCTTAGCCTTAGCCTAAGCCTAGGGGTGCCCTATCCTAAGCCCAGGGGTGCCCTAGCCTAAGCCTAGGGGTGCCCTAGCATAAGCCTAGGGGTGCCCTAGCCTAAGCCTAGGGGTGCCCTAGCCTTAGGCTAGGGGAGCCCTAACCTTAGCCTAAGCCTAGGGGTGCCCTAGCCTAAGCCTAGGGGTGCCCTAGCCAAAGCCTAGGGGTGCCCGAGCCTAAGACTAGGGTTGCCCTAGCCAAAGCCTTGGGGTGCCCTAGCCTTAGGCTAGGGGAGCCCTAACCTTAGCCTAAGCCTAGGGTTGCCCTAGCCAAAGACTTGGGGTGCCCTAGCCTTAGTCTAGTGGAGCCTTAGCCTTAGCCTAAGCCTAGGGGTGCCCTATCCTAAGCCTAGGGGTGCCATAGCCTAATCCTAGGGGTGTCCTAGCCTAAGCCTAGACGTGCCCTAGCCTTAGGCTAGGGGAGCCCTAGCCTTAGCCTAATCCTAGGGGTGCCCTAGCCTAAGCCTAGGGTTGCCCTAGTCTAAGCCTAGAAGTTCACTATCATAAGCCTAGGGGGTGCCCTAGCCAAAGCCTAGGGGTGCCCTAGCCTTAGGCTAGGGGATCCCTAGCCTTAGCCTAAGCCTACGGGTGCCCTAGCTTAAGCCTAGGGGTGCCCTAGCCTAAGCCTAGCGGTGCCCTAGCCTTAGGCTAGGTGAGCCCTAGCCTTAGCCTATGCATAGGGGTGCCCTATCCTAAGCTTAGGGGTGCCCTAGCCAAAGCCTAATGGTGCCCGAGCCTAAGCCTAGGGTTGCCCTAGCCAAAGCCTTGGGGTGCCCTAGCCTTAGTCTAGTGGAGCCTTAGCTTAGCCTAAGCCTAGGGGTGCCCTATCCTAAGCCTAGGGGTGCCCTAGCCTAAACCTAGGGGTGCCCTAGCAGAAGCCTAGGGGTGCCCTAGCCTAAGCCTAGGGGTGCCCTAGCCTAAGCCTAGGGGTGCCCTAGCCTTAGGCTAGGGGAGCCCTAACCTTAGCCTAAGCCTAGGGGTGCCCTAGCCTAAGACTAGGGGTGCCCTAGCTTAAGCTTAGGGGTGCCCTAGCCTAAGCCTATGGGTGCCCTAGCCTAAGCCTAGGGGTGCCCTAGGGTTAGGCTAGGGGAACCCTAGCCTTAGCCTAAGACTAGGGGTGCCTTAGCGTAAGTCTAGGGGTGCCCTAGCCTAAGCCTAGGGGTGCCCTAACCTAAGCCTAGGGGTGCCCTAGCCTAAGCCTAGGGGTGCCCTAGCCTTAGGCTAGGGGAGGCCTAGCCTTAACCTAAGCCTAGGTGTGCCCTAGCCTTACCCTGGGGTGCCCTAGCTTAAGGCTAGGGGTGCCCTAGCCTAAGCGTAGGGGTGGCCTAGCTTAAGCCTAGGGGTGCCCTAGCCTAAGGCTAGGGGTGCCCTAGCCTTAGTCTAGTGGAGCCCTAGCCTTAGCCTAAGCCTAGGGGTTCCCAAGCCTAAGACTAGGGGAGCCCTAGCCTTAAACTAATCCTAGAGGAGCCCTAGCCTAAGCCTAGGGGTGCCCTAGCCTAAGCCTCGGGGTGCCCTAGTCTAAGCCTAGAAGTTCCCTATCATAAGCCTAGGGGTGCCCTAGCCAAGGCCTAGGGGTGCCCTAGTCTTAGGCTAGGGGAGCCCTAGCCTTAGCCTAAGCCTACGGGTGCCCTAGCTTAAGCCTAGGGGTGCCCTAGCCTAAGCCTAGGGGTGCCCTAGCCTAAGGCTAGGGGTGCCCTAGCCTTAGGCTAGGGGAGCCCTAGCCTTAGCTTAAAACTAGGGGTGCCCTAGCCTAAGCCTAGGGGTGCCCTTGCCTAAGCCTAGGGGTGCCCTAGCCTAAGCCTAGGGGTGCCCTAAGGTTAGGCTAGGGGAGCCCTAGCCTTAGCCTAAGCCTAGGGGTGCCCTAGCCTAAACCTAGGGGTGCCCTAGCCTAAGCCTCGGGGTGCCATAGCCTAAGCCTAGGGCTGCCCTAGCCTAAGCCTAGGGGTGCCCTAGCCTAAGCCTACTGTCCCCTAGCCTTAGGCTAGGGGAGCCCTAGCCTTAGCCTAAGCCTAGGGCTGCCTAGCCTAAGCCTAGAGGTGCCATAGCCTTAGGCTAGGGAAGCCCTATCCTTACCCTAAGCCTAGGGGTGCCCTAGCCTAAGCCTAGGGGTGCCCTAGCCTTAGGCTAGGGGAGCCCTAGTCTTAGCCTAAGCCTAGGGGTGCCCTAGCCTAAGCCTAGGGGTGCCCTAGACTAAGCCTAGGGGTGCCATAACCTAAGCCTAGGGGTGCCCTAGCCTAAGCCTAGGGGTTCCCTAGCCTAAGGCTAGGGGTGCCCTAGCCTTAGTCTAGTGGAGCCCTAGCCTTAGCCTAAGCCTAGGGGTGCCCTATCCTAAGCCTAGGGGTGCCCTAGCCTAAGCCTAGGGGTGCCCTAGCCTAAGCCTAGGGGTGCCCTAGCCTAAGCCTAGGGGTACCTTAGCCTTAGGCTAGGGGATCCCTAGCCTTAAACTAAGCCTAGAGGAGCCCTAGCCTAAGCCTAGGGGTGCCCTAGCCTAAGCCTAGGGGTGCCCTAGCCTAAGCCTAGGGTTGCCCTAGTCTAAGCCTAGAAGTTCACTATCATAAGCCTAGGGGGTGCCCTAGCCAAAGCCTAGGGGTGCCCTAGCCTTAGGCTAGGGGATCCCTAGCCTTAGCCTAAGCCTACGGGTGCCCTAGCTTAAGCCTAGGGGTGCCCTAGCCTAAGCCTAGCGGTGCCCTAGCCTTAGGCTAGGGGAGCCCTAGCCTTAGCCTAAACCTAGGGGTGCCCTAGCCTAAGCCTAGGGGTTCCCTAGCCTAAGCTAAGGGTGCCGTAGCCTTAGGCTAGGGGAGCCCTAACCTTAGCCTAAGCCTAGGGGTGCCCTAGCCTTAGGCTAGGGGTGCCCTAATCTTAGACTAAGCCTAGGGGTGGCCTAGCCTAAGCCTAGGGGTGCCCTAGCCTAAGCCTAGTGGTGCCCTAGCCTAAGGCTCGGGGTGCCCTAGCCTTAGTCTAGTGGAGCCTTAGCCTTAGCCTAAGCCTATGGGTGCCCTATCCTAAGCCTAGGGGTGCCCTAGCCAAAGCCTAGGGGTACCCGAGCCTAAGCCTAGGGGTGCCCTAGCCTAAGCCTAGGGGTGCCCTAGCAGAAGACTAGGGTTGCCCTAGCCTAAGCCTAGGGGTCCCCTAGCCTAAGCCTAGGGGTGCCCTAGCCTTAGGCTAGGGGATCCCTAACCTTAGCCTAAGCCTAGGGGTGCCCTAGCCTAAGACTAGGGGTGCCCTAGCCTAAGCTTAGGGGAGCCCTAGCCTAAGCCTAGTGGTGCCCTAGCCTAAGGCTCGGGGTGCCCTAGCCTTAGTCTAGTGGAGCCTTAGCCTTAGCCTAAGCCTAGGGGTGCCCTATCCTAAGCCTAGGGGTGCCCTAGCCAAAGCCTAGGGGTGCCCGAGCCTAAGCCTAGGGTTGCCCTAGCCAAAGCCTTTAGGTGCCCTAGCCTTAGGCTAGGAGAGCCCTAACCTTGGCCTAAGCCTAGGGTTGCCCTAGCCAAAGACTTGGGGTGCCCTAGCCTTAGTCTAGTGGAGCCTTAGCCTTAGCCTAAGCCTAGGGGTGCCCTATCCTAAGCCTAGGGGTGCCCTAGCCTAAGCCTAGGGGTGCCCTAGCCTAAGCCTAGGGGTGCCCTAGCCTAAGCCTAGGGGTGCCCTAGCCTTAGCCTAGGGGAGCCCTAACCTTAACCTAAGCCTAGGGGTGCACTAGCCTAAGACTAGGGGTGCCATAGCCTAATCCTAGGGGTGTCCTAGCCTAAGCCTAGGCGTGCCCTAGCCTTAGGCTAGGGGAGCCCTAGCCTTAGCCTAATCCTAGGGGTGCCCTAGCCTAAGCCTAGGGTTGCCCTAGTCTAAGCCTAGAAGTTCACTATCATAAGCCTAGGGGGTGCCCTAGCCAAAGCCTAGGGGTGCCCTATCCTTAGGCTAGGGGATCCCTAGCCTTAGCCTAAGCCTACGGGTGCCCTAGCTTAAGCCTAGGGGTGCCCTAGCCTAAGCCTAGCGGTGCCCTAGCCTTAGGCTAGGGGAGCCCTAGCCTTAGCCTAAGCCTAGGGGTGCCCTATCCTAAGCCTAGGGGTGCCCTAGCCAAAGCCTATGGGTGCTCGAGCCTAAGCCTAGGGTTGCCCTAGCCAAAGCCTTGGGGTGCCCTAACCTTAGTCTAGTGGAGCCTTAGCCTTAGCCTAAGCCTAGGGGTGCCCTATCCTAAGCCTAGGGGTGCCCTAGCCTAAGCCTAGGGGTGCCCTAGCAGAAGCCTAGGGGTGCCCTAGCCTAAGCCTAGGGGTGCCCTAGCCTAAGCCTAGCGGTGCCCTAGCCTTAGGCTAGGGGAGCCCTAACCTTAGCCTAAGCCTAGGGGTGCCCTAGCCTAAGACTAGGGGTGCCCTAGCCTAAGCTTAGGGGTGCCCTAGCCTAAGCCTATGGGTGCCCTAGCCTAAGCCTAGGGGTGCCCTAGGGTTAGGAAAGGGGAACCCTAGCCTTAGCCTAAGACTAGGGGTGCCTTAGCGTAAGTCTAGGGGTGCCCTAGCCAAAGCCTAGGGGTGCCCGAGCCTAAGCTTAGGGTTGCCCTAGCCAAAGTCTTGGGGTGCCCTAGCCTTAGGCTAGGGGAGCCCTAACCTTACCCTAAGCCTAGGGTTGCCCTAGCCAAAGCCTTGGGGTGCCCTAGCCTTAGTCTAGTGGAGCCTTAGCCTTAGCCTAAGCCTAGGGGTGCCCTATCCTAAGCCGAGGGGTGCCCTAGCCTAAGCCTAGGGGTGCCCTAGCAGAAGCCTAGGGGTGCCCTAGCCTAAGCCTAGGGGTGCCCTAGCCTAAGCCTAGGGGTGCCCTAGCCTTAGGCTAGGGGAGCCCTAACCTTAGCCTAAGCCTAGGGGTGCCCTAGCCTAAGACGAGGGGTGCCCTAGCCTAAGCTTAGGGGTGCCCTAGCCTAAGCCTAGTGGTGCCCTAGCCTAAGGCTCAGGGTGCACTAGCCTTAGCCTAGTGGAGCCTTAGCCTTAGCCTAAGCCTAGGGGTGCCCTATCCTAAGCCTAGGGGTGCCCTAGCCAAAGCCTAGGGGTGCCAGAGCCTAAGCCTAGGGTTGCCCTAGCCAAAGCCTTGGGGTGCCCTAGCCTTAGGCTAGGGGAGCCCTAACCTTAGCCTAAGCCTAGGGTTGCCCTAGCCAAAGACTTGGGGTGCCCAAGCCTTAGTCTAGTGGAGCCTTAGCCTTAGCCTAAGCCTAGGGGTGCCCTATCCTAAGCCTAGGGGTGCCCTAGCCTAAGCCTAGGGGTGCCCTAGCATAAGCCTAGGGGTGCCCTAGCCTAAGCCTAGGGGTGCCCTAGCCTTAGGCTAGGGGAGCCCTAACCTTAGCCTAAGCCTAGGGGTGCCCTAGCCTAAGCCTAGGGGTGCCCTAGCCAAAGCCTAGGGGTGCCCGAGCCTAAGACTAGGGTTGCCCTAGCCAAAGCCTTGGGGTGCCCTAGCCTTAGGCTAGGGGAGCCCTAACCTTAGCCTAAGCCTAGGGTTGCCCTAGCCAAAGACTTGGGGTGCCCTAGCCTTAGTCTAGTGGAGCCTTAGCCTTAGCCTAAGCCTAGGGGTGCCCTATCCTAAGCCTAGGGGTGCCATAGCCTAATCCTAGGGGTGTCCTAGCCTAAGCCTAGACGTGCCCTAGCCTTAGGCTAGGGGAGCCCTAGCCTTAGCCTAATCCTAGGGGTGCCCTAGCCTAAGCCTAGGGTTGCCCTAGTCTAAGCCTAGAAGTTCACTATCATAAGCCTAGGGGGTGCCCTAGCCAAAGCCTAGGGGTGCCCTAGCCTTAGGCTAGGGGATCCCTAGCCTTAGCCTAAGCCTACGGGTGCCCTAGCTTAAGCCTAGGGGTGCCCTAGCCTAAGCCTAGCGGTGCCCTAGCCTTAGGCTAGGGGAGCCCTAGCCTTAGCCTAAGCATAGGGGTGCCCTATCCTAAGCTTAGGGGTGCCCTAGCCAAAGCCTAGGGGTGCCCGAGCCTAAGCCTAGGGTTGCCCTAGCCAAAGCCTTGGGGTGCCCTAGCCTTAGTCTAGTGGAGCCTTAGCCTTAGCCTAAGCCTAGGGGTGCCCTATCCTAAGCCTAGGGGTGCCCTAGCCTAAACCTAGGGGTGCCCTAGCAGAAGCCTAGGGGTGCCCTAGCCTAAGCCTAGGGGTGCCCTAGCCTAAGCCTAGGGGTGCCCTAGCCTTAGGCTAGGGGAGCCCTAACCTTAGCCTAAGCCTAGGGGTGCCCTAGCCTAAGCCTCGGGGTGCCCTAGTCTAAGCCTAGAAGTTCCCTATCATAAGCCTAGGGGTGCAATAGCCAAGGCCTAGGGGTGCCCTAGTCTTAGGCTAGGGGAGCCCTAGCCTTAGCCTAAGCCTACGGGTGCCCTAGCTTAAGCCTAGGGGTGCCCTAGCCTAAGCCTAGGGGTGCCCTAGCCTAAGGCTAGGGGTGCCCTAGCCTTAGGCTAGGGGAGCCCTAGCCTTAGCTTAAAACTAGGGGTGCCCTAGCCTAAGCCTAGGGGTGCCCTTGCCTAAGCCTAGGGGTGCCCTAGCCTAAGCCTAGGGGTGCCCTAGGGTTAGGCTAGGGGAGCCCAAGCCTTAGCCTAAGCCTAGGGGTGCCCTAGCCTAAGCCTAGGGGTGCCCTAGCCTAAGCCTAGGGGTGCCCTAGCCTAAGCCTCGGGGTGCCATAGCCTAAGCCTAGGGCTGCCCTAGCCTAAGCCTAGGGGTGCCCTAGCCTAAGCCTACTATCCCCTAGCCTTAGGCTAGGGGAGCCCTAGCCTTAGCCTAAGCCTAGGGCTGCCTAGCCTAAGCCTAGAGGTGCCATAGCCTTAGGCTAGGGAAGCCCTATCCTTACCCTAAGCCTAGGGGTGCCCTATCCTAAGCCTAGGGGTGCCCTAGCCTTAGGCTAGGGGAGCCCTAGTCTTAGCCTAAGCCTAGGGGTGCCCTAGCCTAAGCCTAGGGGTGCCCTAGACTAAGCCTAGGGGTGCCATAACCTAAGCCTAGGGGTGCCCTAGCCTAAGCCTAGGGGTTCCCTAGCCTAAGGCTAGGGGTGCCCTAGCCTTAGTCTAGTGGAGCCCTAGCCTTAGCCTAAGCCTAGGGGTGCCCTATCCTAAGCCTAGGGGTGCCCTAGCCTAAGCCTAGGGGTGCCCTAGCCTAAGCCTAGGGGTGCCCTAGCCTAAGCCTAGGGGTACCTTAGCCTTAGGCTAGGGGATCCCTAGCCTTAAACTAAGCCTAGAGGAGCCCTAGCCTAAGCCTAGGGGTGCCCTAGCCTAAGCCTAGGGGTGCCCTAGCCTAAGCCTAGGGTTGCCCTAGTCTAAGCCTAGAAGTTCACTATCATAAGCCTAGGGGGTGCCCTAGCCAAAGCCTAGGGGTGCCCTAGCCTTAGGCTAGGGGATCCCTAGCCTTAGCCTAAGCCTACGGGTGCCCTAGCTTAAGCCTAGGGGTGCCCTAGCCTAAGCCTAGCGGTGCCCTAGCCTTAGGCTAGGGGAGCCCTAGCCTTAGCCTAAACCTAGGGGTGCCCTAGCCTAAGCCTAGGGGTTTCCTAGCCTAAGCTAAGGGTGCCGTAGCCTTAGGCTAGGGGAGCCCTAACCTTAGCCTAAGCCTAGGGGTGCCCTAGCCTTAGGCTAGGGGTGCCCTAATCTTAGACTAAGCCTAGGGGTGGCCTAGCCTAAGCCTAGGGGTGCCCTAGCCTAAGCCTAGTGGTGCCCTAGCCTAAGGCTCGGGGTGCCCTAGCCTTAGTCTAGTGGAGCCTTAGCCTTAGCCTAAGCCTATGGGTGCCCTATCCTAAGCCTAGGGGTGCCCTAGCCAAAGCCTAGGGGTACCCGAGCCTAAGCCTAGGGGTGCCCTAGCCTAAGCCTAGGGGTGCCCTAGCAGAAGACTAGGGTTGCCCTAGCCTAAGCCTAGGGGTCCCCTAGCCTAAGCCTAGGGGTGCCCTAGCCTTAGGCTAGGGGATCCCTAACCTTAGCCTAAGCCTAGGGGTGCCCTAGCCTAAGACTAGGGGTGCCCTAGCCTAAGCTTAGGGGTGCCCTAGCCTAAGCCTAGTGGTGCCCTAGCCTAAGGCTCGGGGTGCCCTAGCCTTAGTCTAGTGGAGCCTTAGCCTTAGCGTAAGCCTAGGGGTGCCCTATCCTAAGCCTAGGGGTGCCCTAGCCAAAGCCTAGGGGTGCCCGAGCCTAAGCCTAGGGTTGCCCTAGCCAAAGCCTTTAGGTGCCCTAGCCTTAGGCTAGGAGAGCCCTAACCTTGGCCTAAGCCTAGGGTTGCCCTAGCCAAAGACTTGGGGTGCCCTAGCCTTAGTCTAGTGGAGCCTTAGCCTTAGCCTAAGCCTAGGGGTGCCCTATCCTAAGCCTAGGGGTGCCCTAGCCTAAGCCTAGGGGTGCCCTAGCCTAAGCCTAGGGGTGCCCTAGCCTAAGCCTAGGGGTGCCCTAGCCTTAGCCTAGGGGAGCCCTAACCTTAACCTAAGCCTAGGGGTGCACTAGCCTAAGACTAGGGGTGCCATAGCCTAATCCTAGGGGTGTCCTAGCCTAAGCCTAGGCGTGCCCTAGCCTTAGGCTAGGGGAGCCCTAGCCTTAGCCTAATCCTAGGGGTGCCCTAGCCTAAGCCTAGGGTTGCCCTAGTCTAAGCCTAGAAGTTCACTATCATAAGCCTAGGGGGTGCCCTAGCCAAAGCCTAGGGGTGCCCTATCCTTAGGCTAGGGGATCCCTAGCCTTAGCCTAAGCCTACGGGTGCCCTAGCTTAAGCCTAGGGGTGCCCTAGCCTAAGCCTAGCGGTGCCCTAGCCTTAGGCTAGGGGAGCCCTAGCCTTAGCCTAAGCCTAGGGGTGCCCTATCCTAAGCCTAGGGGTGCCCTAGCCAAAGCCTATGGGTGCTCGAGCCTAAGCCTAGGGTTGCCCTAGCCAAAGCCTTGGGGTGCCCTAACCTTAGTCTAGTGGAGCCTTAGCCTTAGCCTAAGCCTAGGGGTGCCCTATCCTAAGCCTAGGGGTGCCCTAGCCTAAGCCTAGGGGTGCCCTAGCAGAAGCCTAGGGGTGCCCTAGCCTAAGCCTAGGGGTGCCCTAGCCTAAGCCTAGCGGTGCCCTAGCCTTAGGCTAGGGGAGCCCTAACCTTAGCCTAAGCCTAGGGGTGCCCTAGCCTAAGACTAGGGGTGCCCTAGCCTAAGCTTAGGGGTGCCCTAGCCTAAGCCTATGGGTGCGCTAGCCTAAGCCTAGGGGTGCCCTAGGGTTAGGCTAGGGGAACCCTAGCCTTAGCCTAAGACTAGGGGTGCCTTAGCGTAAGTCTAGGGGTGCCCTAGCCTAAGCCTAGGGGTGCCCTAGCCTAAGCCTAGGGGTGCCCTAGCCTAAGCCTAGGGGTGCCCTAGCCTTAGGCTAGGGGAGCCCTAGCCTTAACCTAAGCCTAGGTGTGCCCTAGCCTTACCCTGGGGTGCCCTAGCTTAAGCCTAGGGGGTGCCCTAGCCAAAGCCTAGGGGTGCCCTAGCCTTAGGCTAGGGGATCCCTAGCCTTAGCCTAAGCCTACGGGTGCCCTAGCTTAAGCCTAGGGGTGCCCTAGCCTAAGCCTAGCGGTGCCCTAGCCTTAGGCTAGGTGAGCCCTAGCCTTAGCCTATGCATAGGGGTGCCCTATCCTAAGCTTAGGGGTGCCCTAGCCAAAGCCTAGGGGTGCCCGAGCCTAAGCCTAGGGTTGCCCTAGCCAAAGCCTTGGGGTGCCCTAGCCTTAGTCTAGTGGAGCCTTAGCCTTAGCCTAAGCCTAGGGGTGCCCTATCCTAAGCCTAGGGGTGCCCTAGCCTAAGCCTAGGGGTGCCCTAGCAGAAGCCTAGGGGTGCCCTAGCCTAAGCCTAGGGGTGCCCTAGCCTAAGCCTAGGGGTGCCCTAGCCTTAGGCTAGGGGAGCCCTAACCTTAGCCTAAGCCTAGGGGTGCCCTAGCCTAAGACGAGGGGTGCCCTAGCCTAAGCTTAGGGGTGCCCTAGCCTAAGCCTAGTGGTGCCCTAGCCTAAGGCTCAGGGTGCACTAGCCTTAGCCTAGTGGAGCCTTAGCCTTAGCCTAAGCCTAGGGGTGCCCTATCCTAAGCCTAGGGGTGCCCTAGCCAAAGCCTAGGGGTGCCCGAGCCTAAGCCTAGGGTTGCCCTAGCCAAAGCCTTGGGGTGCCCTAGCCTTAGGCTAGGGGAGCCCTAACCTTAGCCTAAGCCTAGGGTTGCCCTAGCCAAAGACTTGGGGTGCCCAAGCCTTAGTCTAGTGGAGCCTTAGCCTTAGCCTAAGCCTAGGGGTGCCCTATCCTAAGCCCAGGGGTGCCCTAGCCTAAGCCTAGGGGTGCCCTAGCATAAGCCTAGGGGTGCCCTAGCCTAAGCCTAGGGGTGCCCTAGCCTTAGGCTAGGGGAGCCCTAACCTTAGCCTAAGCCTAGGGGTGCCCTAGCCTAAGCCTAGGGGTGCCCTAGCCAAAGCCTAGGGGTGCCCGAGCCTAAGACTAGGCTTGCCCTAGCCAAAGCCTTGGGGTGCCCTAGCCTTAGGCTAGGGGAGCCCTAACCTTAGCCTAAGCCTAGGGTTGCCCTAGCCAAAGACTTGGGGTGCCCTAGCCTTAGTCTAGTGGAGCCTTAGCCTTAGCCTAAGCCTAGGGGTGCCCTATCCTAAGCCTAGGGGTGCCATAGCCTAATCCTAGGGGTGTCCTAGCCTAAGCCTAGACGTGCCCTAGCCTTAGGCTAGGGGAGCCCTAGCCTTAGCCTAATCCTAGGGGTGCCCTAGCCTAAGCCTAGGGTTGCCCTAGTCTAAGCCTAGAAGTTCACTATCATAAGCCTAGGGGGTGCCCTAGCCAAAGCCTAGGGGTGCCCTAGCCTTAGGCTAGGGGATCCCTAGCCTTAGCCTAAGCCTACGGGTGCCCTAGCTTAAGCCTAGGGGTGCCCTAGCCTAAGCCTAGCGGTGCCCTAGCCTTAGGCTAGGTGAGCCCTAGCCTTAGCCTATGCATAGGGGTGCCCTATCCTAAGCTTAGGGGTGCCCTAGCCAAAGCCTAGGGGTGCCCGAGCCTAAGCCTAGGGTTGCCCTAGCCAAAGCCTTGGGGTGCCCTAGCCTTAGTCTAGTGGAGCCTTAGCTTAGCCTAAGCCTAGGGGTGCCCTATCCTAAGCCTAGGGGTGCCCTAGCCTAAACCTAGGGGTGCCCTAGCAGAAGCCTAGGGGTGCCCTAGCCTAAGCCTAGGGGTGCCCTAGCCTAAGCCTAGGGGTGCCCTAGCCTTAGGCTAGGGGAGCCCTAACCTTAGCCTAAGCCTAGGGGTGCCCTAGCCTAAGACTAGGGGTGCCCTAGCTTAAGCTTAGGGGTGCCCTAGCCTAAGCCTATGGGTGCCCTAGCCTAAGCCTAGGGGTGCCCTAGGGTTAGGCTAGGGGAACCCTAGCCTTAGCCTAAGACTAGGGGTGCCTTAGCGTAAGTCTAGGGGTGCCCTAGCCTAAGCCTAGGGGTGCCCTAACCTAAGCCTAGGGGTGCCCTAGCCTAAGCCTAGGGGTGCCCTAGCCTTAGGCTAGGGGAGGCCTAGCCTTAACCTAAGCCTAGGTGTGCCCTAGCCTTACCCTGGGGTGCCCTAGCTTAAGGCTAGGGGTGCCCTAGCCTAAGCGTAGGGGTGGCCTAGCTTAAGCCTAGGGGTGCCCTAGCCTAAGGCTAGGGGTGCCCTAGCCTTAGTCTAGTGGAGCCCTAGCCTTAGCCTAAGCCTAGGGGTTCCCAAGCCTAAGACTAGGGGAGCCCTAGCCTTAAACTAATCCTAGAGGAGCCCTAGCCTAAGCCTAGGGGTGCCCTAGCCTAAGCCTCGGGGTGCCCTAGTCTAAGCCTAGAAGTTCCCTATCATAAGCCTAGGGGTGCCCTAGCCAAGGCCTAGGGGTGCCCTAGTCTTACGCTAGGGGAGCCCTAGCCTTAGCCTAAGCCTACGGGTGCCCTAGCTTAAGCCTAGGTGTGCCCTAGCCTAAGCCTAGGGGTGCCCTAGCCTAAGGCTAGGGGTGCCCTAGCCTTAGGCTAGGGGAGCCCTAGCCTTAGCTTAAAACTAGGGGTGCCCTAGCCTAAGCCTAGGGGTGCCCTTGCCTAAGCCTAGGGGTGCCCTAGCCTAAGCCTAGGGGTGCCCTAAGGTTAGGCTAGGGGAGCCCTAGCCTTAGCCTAAGCCTAGGGGTGCCCTAGCCTAAACCTAGGGGTGCCCTAGCCTAAGCCTCGGGGTGCCATAGCCTAAGCCTAGGGCTGCCCTAGCCTAAGCCTAGGGGTGCCCTAGCCTAAGCCTACTGTCCCCTAGCCTTAGGCTAGGGGAGCCCTAGCCTTAGCCTAAGCCTAGGGCTGCCTAGCCTAAGCCTAGAGGTGCCATAGCCTTAGGCTAGGGAAGCCCTATCCTTACCCTAAGCCTAGGGGTGCCCTAGCCTAAGCCTAGGGGTGCCCTAGCCTTAGGCTAGGGGAGCCCTAGTCTTAGCCTAAGCCTAGGGGTGCCCTAGCCTAAGCCTAGGGGTGCCCTAGACTAAGCCTAGGGGTGCCATAACCTAAGCCTAGGGGTGCCCTAGCCTAAGCCTAGGGGTTCCCTAGCCTAAGGCTAGGGGTGCCCTAGCCTTAGTCTAGTGGAGCCCTAGCCTTAGCCTAAGCCTAGGGGTGCCCTATCCTAAGCCTAGGGGTGCCCTAGCCTAAGCCTAGGGGTGCCCTAGCCTAAGCCTAGGGGTGCCCTAGCCTAAGCCTAGGGGTACCTTAGCCTTAGGCTAGGGGATCCCTAGCCTTAAACTAAGCCTAGAGGAGCCCTAGCCTAAGCCTAGGGGTGCCCTAGCCTAAGCCTAGGGGTGCCCTAGCCTAAGCCTAGGGTTGCCCTAGTCTAAGCCTAGAAGTTCACTATCATAAGCCTAGGGGGTGCCCTAGCCAAAGCCTAGGGGTGCCCTAGCCTTAGGCTAGGGGATCCCTAGCCTTAACCTAAGCCTACGGGTGCCCTAGCTTAAGCCTAGGGGTGCCCTAGCCTAAGCCTAGCGGTGCCCTAGCCTTAGGCTAGGGGAGCCCTAGCCTTAGCCTAAACCTAGGGGTGCCCTAGCCTAAGCCTAGGGGTTCCCTAGCCTAAGCTAAGGGTGCCGTAGCCTTAGGCTAGGGGAGCCCTAACCTTAGCCTAAGCCTAGGGGTGCCCTAGCCTTAGGCTAGGGGTGCCCTAATCTTAGACTAAGCCTAGGGGTGGCCTAGCCTAAGCCTAGGGGTGCCCTAGCCTAAGCCTAGTGGTGCCCTAGCCTAAGGCTCGGGGTGCCCTAGCCTTAGTCTAGTGGAGCCTTAGCCTTAGCCTAAGCCTATGGGTGCCCTATCCTAAGCCTAGGGGTGCCCTAGCCAAAGCCTAGGGGTACCCGAGCCTAAGCCTAGGGGTGCCCTAGCCTAAGCCTAGGGGTGCCCTAGCAGAAGACTAGGGTTGCCCTAGCCTAAGCCTAGGGGTCCCCTAGCCTAAGCCTAGGGGTGCCCTAGCCTTAGGCTAGGGGATCCCTAACCTTAGCCTAAGCCTAGGGGTGCCCTAGCCTAAGACTAGGGGTGCCCTAGCCTAAGCTTAGGGGAGCCCTAGCCTAAGCCTAGTGGTGCCCTAGCCTAAGGCTCGGGGTGCCCTAGCCTTAGTCTAGTGGAGCCTTAGCCTTAGCCTAAGCCTAGGGGTGCCCTATCCTAAGCCTAGGGGTGCCCTAGCCAAAGCCTAGGGGTGCCCGAGCCTAAGCCTAGGGTTGCCCTAGCCAAAGCCTTTAGGTGCCCTAGCCTTAGGCTAGGAGAGCCCTAACCTTGGCCTAAGCCTAGGGTTGCCCTAGCCAAAGACTTGGGGTGCCCTAGCCTTAGTCTAGTGGAGCCTTAGCCTTAGCCTAAGCCTAGGGGTGCCCTATCCTAAGCCTAGGGGTGCCCTAGCCTAAGCCTAGGGGTGCCCTAGCCTAAGCCTAGGGGTGCCCTAGCCTAAGCCTAGGGGTGCCCTAGCCTTAGCCTAGGGGAGCCCTAACCTTAACCTAAGCCTAGGGGTGCACTAGCCTAAGACTAGGGGTGCCATAGCCTAATCCTAGGGGTGTCCTAGCCTAAGCCTAGGCGTGCCCTAGCCTTAGGCTAGGGGAGCCCTAGCCTTAGCCTAATCCTAGGGGTGCCCTAGCCTAAGCCTAGGGTTGCCCTAGTCTAAGCCTAGAAGTTCACTATCATAAGCCTAGGGGGTGCCCTAGCCAAAGCCTAGGGGTGCCCTATCCTTAGGCTAGGGGATCCCTAGCCTTAGCCTAAGCCTACGGGTGCCCTAGCTTAAGCCTAGGGGTGCCCTAGCCTAAGCCTAGCGGTGCCCTAGCCTTAGGCTAGGGGAGCCCTAGCCTTAGCCTAAGCCTAGGGGTGCCCTATCCTAAGCCTAGGGGTGCCCTAGCCAAAGCCTATGGGTGCTCGAGCCTAAGCCTAGGGTTGCCCTAGCCAAAGCCTTGGGGTGCCCTAACCTTAGTCTAGTGGAGCCTTAGCCTTAGCCTAAGCCTAGGGGTGCCCTATCCTAAGCCTAGGGGTGCCCTAGCCTAAGCCTAGGGGTGCCCTAGCAGAAGCCTAGGGGTGCCCTAGCCTAAGCCTAGGGGTGCCCTAGCCTAAGCCTAGCGGTGCCCTAGCCTTAGGCTAGGGGAGCCCTAACCTTAGCCTAAGCCTAGGGGTGCCCTAGCCTAAGACTAGGGGTGCCCTAGCCTAAGCTTAGGGGTGCCCTAGCCTAAGCCTATGGGTGCCCTAGCCTAAGCCTAGGGGTGCCCTAGGGTTAGGAAAGGGGAACCCTAGCCTTAGCCTAAGACTAGGGGTGCCTTAGCGTAAGTCTAGGGGTGCCCTAGCCAAAGCCTAGGGGTGCCCGAGCCTAAGCTTAGGGTTGCCCTAGCCAAAGTCTTGGGGTGCCCTAGCCTTAGGCTAGGGGAGCCCTAACCTTACCCTAAGCCTAGGGTTGCCCTAGCCAAAGCCTTGGGGTGCCCTAGCCTTAGTCTAGTGGAGCCTTAGCCTTAGCCTAAGCCTAGGGGTGCCCTATCCTAAGCCTAGGGGTGCCCTAGCCTAAGCCTAGGGGTGCCCTAGCAGAAGCCTAGGGGTGCCCTAGCCTAAGCCTAGGGGTGCCCTAGCCTAAGCCTAGGGGTGCCCTAGCCTTAGGCTAGGGGAGCCCTAACCTTAGCCTAAGCCTAGGGGTGCCCTAGCCTAAGACGAGGGGTGCCCTAGCCTAAGCTTAGGGGTGCCCTAGCCTAAGCCTAGTGGTGCCCTAGCCTAAGGCTCAGGGTGCACTAGCCTTAGCCTAGTGGAGCCTTAGCCTTAGCCTAAGCCTAGGGGTGCCCTATCCTAAGCCTAGGGGTGCCCTAGCCAAAGCCTAGGGGTGCCCGAGC